>NC_083728.1:93947772-94215272 GCF_028564815.1 Eubalaena glacialis | reverse complement strand
CTCCCAAGTATTATCCCCTTCAGACATTAAGGCAGCATCAGTCACCATCATGTGAAAGTGTGAGAAGAGGCCATGAGGCCCCCTGGCCCCCGGAAGGAGACCTGCCTGAGGGATGGCCCAGCCAGGCAGGGCCCAGCAGCACCTCCAGGCCTCTCGAGTTGCAGGGCGGGCACCAACCCCCCCCCCCATTTCGTGGTCCAAGCAAAATCACTCTTGGAGGTCAGAGTGCTCCTCAAGAGGTAGCCCACCTACCTCCTCTGGCCACTCCACCAAGGACCCACCCTCCCTCCCCAACTGGACAGCGGGGCTTTCCTGTATGGGAGGCGGTTCCTTCCTTCCCAAGTCCCTCTCCCCTCACCCACTGCAGCCAAAGTGCTTTCAGGTCTGCCCTGCTGAGGTGGGCACCCAGCAAGTTCCCAAGCCTTGGGGAGGGGGCTCCCCTGAGATCACGCCCAGCCCCCTCCTTCCGGGCCAGAGGAGCTGGGCTGAGGCTCCAACCCTCCATGCCAAACCACCCCCCGCCCCCCCATAACTCCCGCCTGCCCACATCCCCTTTTCCCGAGGAATCCAAGCCCCGAGTTTAATGAGTCGTGAAGTGTGAGAACTTCCTGAGAGTGCAGCACCCCTGATGCCAATTCCAGATGTGTGTGCGGGCGGGCGGGAGGGGCTGGGCCTCTGGCCTCGAGGACGAGCCACCCTGGTCTGTCCAAAGTGTCCAGGTTCCAGCCATCCGGGCCCTGAATTGGAACCAGGCAGCCTCTCCCCTGAGAAATTACTCTTTTTATTTCTTGTAGCGCTCCTGGTGCCCTATTTCACGGCACCGACGAACGGAATATTACTTTTAAAACACTATGAAATACCAGGTCCTGTCCTCCGTGCTGTTTCGGGGGAATTCAGTTTTCGCTGACTGGTGAGAAGCCCCAGTGTTTCTTTTGGAGGCTGATGGGTGCCGCCGTGGTAGGAAGAGGATAATTCTCAGGGACTGTCTTGGCGTCCTGGAGCCCGCTGGTGTCCAGGTCACTCAGCGGTGTCCCTTTACCACCTGCCTGCCCCCCGCAGCAAAGGTGTCTTGGATGGGACCGTCCAGTGCACAGCACTTTGTCCCAGGCTGCTGCTGCACGTTCATTAGCGTTCTTTATTACTCAGCAGCTCGAAGCCTGGCCTAAGGAGTGACTATTTACAAGGTGGTCTCTTACCTGTAATCTGCCCACCTGCAGGACTCTGCCCCCACCCCACACACTGCTGTTCGGTGCGCTGACCTCCTGGAGAAGTTACTCCGACCCGCTGGAAACAAAGTTTGCCTCTCCCTTTCCTCTCCTCTCCTTCCGGTGAGTGTACCTTCGGCCAGACCTCCCAGCAGACAACTTTGTTTTCCGGTGCTCGGTGCTCGTGGTCATGGCTGGGGAAGGCTCTGGAAGAGGGCTTCTTCTGGACAATTTTCGGCCCTCAGTTTGAGCTGAGACCACTGCCCCCTCTGGCTTCTAACCAGTGCAGTAGACAAGAACAGGCAGCTGGGAACAAGAAAAGGGCCCTGGCCCTGAGCTCTGGAGCTGCCCACCTGCCCTGGCCGTACACAGCTGCCCAAGCTGCCATCCCCAGATGCTGGGAGCCGCCAGCAGTGGCGGGGGTCAGGGGGAACCCAAGTGAGCCCCAGGGAGGTCTGTAGGGGCCACACTAGTCTCAGGATACTTTAGGGGGTGTGTGGAGTGGGGAGAGGTGAGGCCTTCCCCACGTCCATGAACAAGAAAGAAGCTGGGCTCTAGGAACCTGGAAATCACATCAGATTCCCCACTGCTCCCCCCTTACAGTCTTCTGTCTCCCCAGGCTGTTGCCCAGGGCCGCTCTTGGAAGAGGGGAAGGGAGGTGCTGGTGTGACTGCAAAGGCCCAGCTAAGCTTTCTGACTGCCACACCCAGGGGCTGGCCTCCACCCCACCAGGGCAGAGTCCATGAAAGAACCGCTAGTGAGAGGGGTCTGTAAGTTTCTTTTTTTTTTTTTTTTCCTGATTCACTTAAACTAAAAACAAACAAGTAAAACAAAACAGGGGCTCTGGTGGGAGGTGCCCAGGCTCCACCCCACCTCCAGCCGGCCCTGGGAACCTACTTGGCCTCCTGCAGGTGTTGAACTGCGGTAGAGGATCTCCACGCAGGACCCACACCTCAGATTTTGATTTTCGTGGATTTGGGATCCAAGGCCTCCCGGCTTCTGAACCAGGAAACCCTCTCGCCAGGATCTCCACCAGGGATGGAGATCCCCGGGATGGACACCATGCAAAACCCACTCTCGGTGGAGTTTCCTGGAAACAACTGCTCACTAGAGTTAAGACTCTCAAAAAAAAAAAAAAGATAAAGCGATTTAAAGATAATTAATTGCATTAAACTATTGACTAACTACCTTGCTCAATAGTAATTCATTTAGAGAATATTAAAATCGGAGGAACAATAATAAAATTGATGCCAATTCCCACAGGGAGGGAGATGGCCAGCAAATTGGATACTTTTCTTAATCTGGCGTAAATAATAACATGTCTGCTCCCCTTCTCTCTCAGGCCAATTCCCCTATCATTTATTCCAGACTCTAACGCTGGGTTTCATAATTGATATCAGTTACTCAGTGAGTGCTTTTCCATTTGTTCTTGTTATCCATGATAATTGCAAAGTTCAGCCTCTTTCCGCTGAGTTGAGATTCGGGCTCCCTGGTTGAGGCCTGCCTGTTTTCTCCAGCGCAGCGCCCGCAGCTGGGCTGGAAGGTGGGGGGCTCTGGCTGCCCCCGGGATGGCGTTTTCTCCTTCGTGACAGTTTGTCACAGGTCTCCAGCCCGTCCTGGGATGGCGGTTCGGGCACCTGACGGCAGTGTCTGGACAGTGCCTGGGCCTTCCTCTGACCACCCAGAGCCGGGCCGCCATCCGCTATCCGAGAAGACTCATTCAGCGGCAAACCCAGGGTTGAGAGTCACAGCGACAATCCATTTTTGTTTGAAAATTGGTGGGTGGAAGTGATGAACCCCAGACAACACCTGGGAAAAAAATCCTGTGGAGCCAGGAGGAAAATTTGGGAGATGGAGGGAAGCGGGGCTGAGGAGGGACGCTTGACTGAGGGGGGACCTGGTGGGGGAAGGGGGGACATATCGGCTCTCAACCCACCTCTTAAACCTCCAGGCCTGGGCACTGGAGGGACACAGACCCCGGCCGGAGCCCTGACAGCTGGTCTGGTCCCTGAGATGACTATTTCGTTATTCACTTATTTATTCATTTATAAGGTGTTTACTTAGCTCCGTGCAGCTGTAACATCTCATTTACAGCGTGGCCTCCGGGCATAGAAACAATTGGCAACAAAAGAGTAACTCCGGAGAATTAGAGGAAAACACACACACACACAACAACAACACGAGATGGGGGTGGGGTGGAGAGTGCGAGCGAGGAGCCGGGCAGACCGCTGGACAGACGGGTGGACACGGGGGAGACCCCCGAGAGATCCCCGGGCAAGGGGGGCAGCCGGTGCCGTGCTGAGGGTGGGGCTTGCAGGGGGGCGTCGTTGGGGGCCCACCCGGGACTGTGTGCGCCCCGGGGTTGCGCAGTCGTGCGGGGTTGGCCGGCCGGCCGAGCCTGGGGGCGTGTTTGTAGAGGATGGGACCTGGAGGCGGCGGTGGCCAAGTGGGTTCGGACCGCCAGCTGTCCCCGGCCTCCGACACGGCGGTCGCAGAGGGCACTCAGCCCTGCTTCACTGTCCCTGGCCGGGCTCCGGCCCGACCTCTCCCAGCCGGTTCCCGGGAGGCCCTTCGCGTCCCGCGTGCCGGCGTGGAGGTCGATGTGGCGCAGACCTCGGACTCTCGGCGGCCTCCCCGCTGCGCCAACGGCCCGGCCTGAGCCCCTCGCGGGTCCTCGCGGCCGCGGGCGGCAGGGAAACTGAGGCCCGCAGCACGGAGATGCGCGCCAGGCTGCGAGCGCCGAGACCGCGATGGGCCGAGCGGCCGGGAAGGGGCGCAGGGGGAGCGCACGGCGCCGGCAGGGCGCGAGGGGCAGCGAGCGGCGATGGGGCAGATGTGCGGGACCCTCGGTCCGGGACGGCGTGCACCGCGCTGCCCGGGCGTCTCCACGGTGGGGGTCAGTCCGGTCGCCGCACAGAAGGGGCTGCAGCGGGGTCCCCGCCCCCGCGCAGCCGTCAGGGCGCGGACAGGAGGCAGCTGTGACTGTTTAACTGGGAGCCGGTTGCCTGGCAACCCGAGGCGGCTCATTACCGCGGCCACAGTGATTAACCAAAAAAGAAAAAAAAAATTGAGACAGAGAGAGGGAGACAGAGAGAAAAGAGAAAAGAAAAAAGGAAAAAAAAGGGGGGGAGAAAGAAAAAAGTCAGGAAGGAAAAATAGGGGGAAAGCAGGACTGTGAAAGTAAAATGGATTATTTAATTAGCTAATTGATAATCAACTTCTTTTTAATTATTCACTTAATTTAAAAAACGTGTCACTACAACACTGCCCTCACCGAGCCGTCGACGCACTGGCAGGGTTTTCAAAGCCGCCTCCCCCTCCCCCCCCTCCAGCGCCAGGCAACTTCCTCTCCCTCTGGCGGCATCCCCAGGAGAGGGCGACTGAGAAATAGTCTCCCACTGCCAGCACAACAGCACTGACCGAGGTCCCGGAACTTTCCAGAAGAGCCCTGGGTGCTCTTCCTTCGGCGCCTTCCCTTTGCCTCCTCCGTAGCCTCGGCTCCCCACGTTCAGGCCCTGCGTTAGGCGCTGAGGGGTGCCGGACGGCTGTCCCTGCCTCTGTCCACCTGGTGCTCTAGGGCGACAGGTAGGCAGGAACGCTGTGGACGGACAGGCCCTAAGGAGTGGACGGCGCCTGGGAAGATGACAGCAGGGGACGTCTGCTGGGGACTCAGTTCATCACCTCGGCCTCGCTGGCTGTGGGCAGGTGTCCCCGCCGCCGTCTTCATTTTAAGGAGAGGAAAGGGAGGCCGACTTCACAGGGCAATTCGAGGCGCAGCCGAGAGTGCGGGGATGGGGGTGTGGGGGAGCGGGCGCAGGCGGCCGGGAGGGAACGTGGCCTGAGACAGGTGGCAGCCACCTCCCGGGCTGGGAGGCCAAACAAGGGAGGTCTTGATCTGACTTGAATCTCAGAGACTGGCCAAAGGCTAGGGAGGATGTTGTAGGGTCCCCGCCGCCCTTCAGCACGTGCTCCCTCCCCCCAACTCCCACGACTGCTGGGACCCGAAGCCCAGGCCCTCCCCCAGCATGGCCCCCGGCCGAAGGGAGCTGCCCCAAAGACATGCCCCTTTCCTGGGGGCTCCACACCAAGGACAGCTTCACTGCTGGTACAAAGGCCGCCCGGGCCTGCGCTGGGACACTCTGACGGAGGACAGCTGAGGCCTCTCCCTCACCCAACCCGCCTCCCCACCAAGCCTCCAAACGCAGGCTCCGATTTTGCTTACCTGGTCCCAGGGCAGCCGCCCAGGTGGAGGTGTGAGAGGGGCCAAGCAAACAGGACCTGCTGATGAGCTGGGCTGCGCAGGGCAGGCATCGAGGAGGATGGGCTGCTGGGTCTCCGGAGCCGAGCCAACGCGGGGCAGGCGCTTCCCAGATCCTGACCTCGTCTCCCGGTCCTCTCTTCCTGGGGCCCTTCTCTCAGATTCTACTCTCTCCCTCTCCCTTCCTTCCCGCCTCTCTCTCAGGCCCTAAGCCTCAGTCCAGCCTCTCTGGGATTCCTTCTCACTCCGGAAAAGCCCGAAGCAGCCGCTTCCCTGGGGGAGGGAAGGCGGGGCCAAAGGGAAGGCAGCCCCCGCCCCAGAGGACTCTGTCTTGACCTTGCCCTTTGCTCTCTGGGGGCTGGTGATAGTAGAAGGGCTGCTGCTGGGCTTGGGGGACACCAGCTGGGAGCCCTGGCCCCACGGCCACTGAGACCCACGGACCCGGGCAGGATCGAGGCCCGGCCTGAGGCAGGAGGGGGCACCTGCTTAGCCTCCCCCCTCCGCTTCCTCCCACCTCCACTGCCCCAGGAAGAGTAGAGGGACCAAAGGAAGCCTTGGAAGAGCATGACCAAACCTAAGGGGTCCTTATGGGTCCTTGCAGGTTCACTGGAGCAACTGGGCTTCCAGGGAGCGAGGCTTTAACTAGAACTTGGGGGGAGGGAATGAGGGAGAGCACGGCAGTAATACTGGGGTCTGCTTCTAGCCTTGGGTGAGAAGGCCTGGATTGGAATGCGCTGCCCTTAACTCCACCCTCCTCTCTTGAGACAGGCAGGGCGAGTCCCAGGAGGGGCGTGACCAGGGAGGGGGTGGGTCCCTGGAGGGGCGTGTCCCCGGAGCCTCTGGGGCAGGGGGAGGGGCTTGGCTGGTTCACAGACACCCAAACCCCTACATCTCTGTTAGTTGTGCGTCTGCGGTTCTGAGAGTCAAATCCAGCTGTCGAAGCTGTCCTGTCTGCGAGAACATCTTAGCCAGCTTTGCAGAGCCTAACTCATCATGGACTTAGAGTTTCAGGGGTGGAAAGTCCTCCTTCTCCAGTCGATTCCATTCTATCCACCCATGCTTTTGTGCCCGGAGGCCCACACCGCAACCATCTTCAGACTCCAGGAGACACTGAGAACTGGTCAGAGAGGAGTGTTAATATGTACCCGGGGTACTTCCCTAGTGGTCCAGTGGCTCAGACTCCGTGCTCCCAGTGCAGGGGGCCGGGGTTCGATCCCTGGTCAGGGAACTAGGTCCCGCATGCCGCAACGAAGAGTTCGCATGCTGCAACTAAAGATCCCGCATGCCCCAACAAAGACCCGGCGCAGCCAAATAAATAAATAAATAGATAGATAAATATTTTTTAAAATGTACCCAGGATTTAGTTAGGAATGCTAAGACATTGGGACACAGAAAGGACTGTCATGAGAGAAGTTTATACATGGATCCCTACAAACAGGAGGCTGGCACACCACGCAGGACCAGGTGGGGAAGCACCAGGGAGGGGTGGTAGGCGGCGGGGTCGGGGGGGGTGGAGAGCATGACCCAGAGCCTTTATTGGGGTTTCCCAGGGAAGGAATGGGCGACATAGGGTAGACAAGTTTGAGCAAGCTTAGGACTGGCTAGTTTGAATACTATGGGCTATGGGGCTGTCCCTAGCTGTCTGTACCGGCCCTGGGTGATGGGGGCAGAGGAATCCTGCGAGCTGGAGGGGAGGTGGTGCGAGTGCAGGCTCTGGATGGCTGGGCTTGCCTTTGAAAGTCGAGGCCCTGGGGTGAGTCGTTTTCTGGCTCTGGGATGGGCAGTGTTTCCCAGTCAGGCCCCAGATGCCAGAGCGTCAAGAACACAAGAAATAAGAAAACACCTTTTGTGCACATGGCCCCGCCCTCCTGGAACTCTGGTGGGGGAGAGAGGCCAATGGTTCAAACCTCTTTACCACTCACTGGGCCAAACGCAGGGAAGGATGAGGGCCAGGCAGGAGCCCAGGGCTGGACGGCCCAGCTGGGGACACAATGTGTGAGGTGGACCTGAGCGCCAGCCGGGCTGCTCAGAGCCATAACCTTGACACCCGGGCAAAGGGTGCACGGCTGAGCGCTTCTCAGAGCCTGTCCTCAGCTGTCCCAGAAGCGGGGCCCTGCCCAGTGCCCTGCCTGCTCCCTGCGCGAGATCCTAGGGTGTCCTCACGGTGGCTCAGGGGGCTGGTGAGGGCAGCCACCCAGCGTCGCTTTGCCCAGCGGGCAGCGGCAGCTCAGAGGTTAGCAGAACTCAGATGGGGCTCAGTGCTTTCTGGGCAGTAGCCTGGCCCGGTGAGGGGAGGGGCGGGGGGGTATGGAGCCATGATGGTGGGAGCCATCTGTGAAGCAGCTGGAGGTCCGCTCCCCTCCTCTGCAAGGGGGCAACCTCAGGTCCCCACCAATCACTGGGGTGTCCCCACCTCTGTTCCCCGGCCTCGTCAGAGCCCCTCAGGGCTGAGTCCTCCTGGAGAAAGCTGGAGGGGGCTCAGATTTGACTTCCCACCACCCGACGTCACCTCCTTCTGAGTTGGATTCTGGGTTGTGACTCGTGCTGGGTACTAGGTGCCTTCTATGAAAGCCAAGGGGGGGGCTGAGCAACATGGGAAGGCCCCAGCCTGGCTTCCTTGGGCAGATTAACCTCTTGGATTCCTCCTGGGATGGTGAGGATTTAGGGCGAAAACATATGTTATGGCCTGAATTGTCCCCTCAAAATTCACGTGTTGAAGCCCTAACCCCCAGCACCTCAGAAAGTGACTGAATTTGGAGGTGGGGTCTTTAAAGAGGCGACTAAGGTAAAATGGGGTCACTGGGGTGGACCCTACTCCGATAGGACTGATGTCCTTGTAAGAAGAGGAGATTAGGATGCAGACACGCACAGAGGGATGACCACATGAGGACACAGGGGGATGACGGCCGTCTGCACACCAAGGAGCGAGACCTCAGGAGGAAGCAGCCCTGCCAATACTTTGATCTCGGGCTTCTGGCCTCTAGAACTGAGATACAATACTTTCTGCTGTTTAAGCCCCACCCAGCCTGGGATATTTGTCACAGCAGCCCTAGTAGACTAATACACCTTATAGTACAGGGAGGGCACAGGCCTGAAATAAAGGAAGTGCCCACTATTGGCAGCTGTGATGGTGAGTCTCACTGGGCCCTGGGTGACTTGGGGGCAGGGATTCTGACATCCCCCCGGCTCAGCATCCTCACTGGGGAAGTTGCTCCCTCAGGGCCTCTCCAAGGCTTGGGGACAAATCTGTTCCCCCAGGATACTAATGCCAGGGCAACCCTTAGCCTGCCCTGGGATTGAGCAGCCCAGTACAGAGGAGGGGTCTCCCTTCCCATGTTTCCTGGGGAGGAGCCCAGGGGCTCTGGGCAGGGCTCTCGGCTGGGCTGTCAGAAAGCCCGAAGACATCTCCATCCAGGAAACGCTCCTGTTGCTTGGGGCAGGAGGAGAGCCTTGGCGTGGCCTTGGCCGTGGTTTCTGCAGAGGGAGGCTGGCATGTGAGACGGAGGGCCGCTCCCAGCTTTTAGCTGCAGATTTATGTAAATATGGATTATGGAATTTGGCCCCAATTCTGATTCCCCGTTCCTTCATCCCTGCCCTGGAGCATACTGGGCATTGGCGCCCGTTGGCGGGTGGATTTCTGCGGCCTGTCAATGAGCAGCATTTAATTCTCGGGCAAATGTCTACTTATCTCGCTGTGCGGTGGGCTTAGGCATTGGCAGCGATTGCCCGGCTTAGCCTGGAGGGGGTGGACGGAAGGGGTGTAGCCGGGGCACAGAAGGGAGCATCCTGATCCTCACCTGCGGTTTCTAGGGCTTCGTGGGAACAGTCCCACGCAGCCTCTGGGGCAGCCAGATCGGCCTTTCCCTGCCCTGTGACTCTGAGTGGGTCCCTTTGATTTCTGTTCCAGCTTCCCCACCTGAGGAGACAGGGACAGGGGCCTGTCCCGCAGGGTGGGGACAAGGCTAGTGAGCCCGTCAGCTGGAACCGGCCTGTATCACCTCTGGTTTAGAAAGATGCAGGAGACGGGTGTGCATTAAGCTAAAACTCAGGCGACGAGCCTGGTGAAGCCTCCTGCACCCCCTCTCCCCCAACAAGCAAGGAGCTGGCCTGCTGGGAAGGCTCTGGTCTGAGCAGGCTGCCAGCAGGAGGACGGGGAGTGGGCCCCGCGGCCTCCTCGCCTCCTCAGGGCTGGAAGTTTCCGTTTAACCAGCACCGCCAGGTTTGCGTTGTTGTCGGCTCTGATCCCGTGTCCCGAGCGCTCGTTCCGTGGCCGAGCCCAGCCTGCCCAGCACCTGCGAGACCCAAGCTCTGTTCTGCCCCCCGAGGCCTGAGGTCCTCCAAGGGGCAGGTGACCACTGTACCCTTGTCTTCTGTCTTCCCCATCCGTCCCCTTCTCCTTCCGGTTTCAGAGCCACAAGAACCACGAAATTAGTTCTAAAAAAATTACCCCTTCATGCCACTAATCCCTCACTCCCTTAATTAAGTCAATGGTAGCCTAAATTATTCTAAACATCTTTGGGGGGATTATATATTTTAATCATCATTATCCAATGAATATTTGATTATATAGTCATCATATAATCAAGAGTAAAAATTATAATCCAAAAAAAGGCATTTAATAACACTTTAAGCGACTGGGTGTTTGATAAAGGGCATTAGAGGATTAGGTGCTGGATTGAAGGACGGGGCGGAGCTCCCAGTCAAGGACTTGAGCTGTTGGTCTACTTTGAAAAATAAGACCCCAATTTGAACAAGAAGGAAAAAGAACCCAGCTGTTGTGTTTTCCCCAACCACGCCTGTTTCTTGACTAACAAGGCGCCTTATTTGAACAGCTGCTTTGGAAATGATTTCTACAAATATCGTCAGGGTTTGGGTTTCGGCAGAGTTTTGTGGGAGCCCTTGGTTGGCTGATGAGATGCTGCAAGGTCTTCTGGCCAGTCTGTTAGGATTGGATGGTGATGGGCCTCAGGGGTGGCTGCCCCGGTCCCGGTTCCCGCCCGTGAGGCCCCACCCACTGCCAAGTTTAACGGAGCACCTTGCAGCTCCCAGGGAGCCCAGGGGTGGAGGGCAGGCAGCAGCTTGCTGCTTGCCAGCTGTGTGGCTTAAGGCAGATAGCTTAACCTCTCTGTGCCTGGGTTTCCACATCTGTGAAATGGAGAGGATAGAAGGACCTGGTTGGTTTGTGGAGCGTTAAGTGTGATAGTGCTAAGAAGTGCATGGACAGCTCCTGGCCCGTGGTTAGCCCTCGGCGAGCATGAGCTGCTATACATAGTTTGAAGGGGACACTAGAGCTGTCCCCCCACCCCGTGATCTAAAAGGCACTCAGGTGTGATTTCCCGGGGCACCCAGGGGTGTCTCCCTGTCAGTCTGCCTTCCTCAGGGTCACAGAATCCCATGTGATTGGAGGGGGGTCTCCCAGTGGGACTGGAAGGGGGTCTTCCAGGTCACTGAGGCCAGCCTTCTCCATTTAAAGAAGGGGAAACTGAGGCCGGGAGGTGGGTTGGGGAGCAAATCGGGGCTAGAAACTCACATCTCTAGGCTCCAAGTCGACTATCTGGCGGGCGCCCCCCGAAAGCTTAATTCACACCTGGGAGCTATTTGCTGCATGACATTTCGGGCGGTGGGAAGGAAGGGGGAGTGCCCAGCAGCGTGCCAGCCTCGGGGGCACCAGCCCTGCCCCAGGGGAGCTGGACAGATCGGTCCAGAGCCCACCTCCTCCCGCGGGACCGGCTGGGAGGGCGGCGGGAGGCGGGTCAGGCAGCAGCTCCTGCGGGTGGCGGGAAAGCGGGCTCAGGGTTAGAGCTTGGAGGCCGCTCACAGAGGATAATTTCCACCTTCATTCCCCTCCAGTCGTTTCGCACATTTGTTTTTTTCTGATAAGTAAACAAATCTATCTGTGTGCATTATAAGAAATCTGGAAAGTGCAAATATGGAACAATAAAACAAAAAAGAACCCACCCGTAACTTTCTGAGTTGTAGATCCGATTTGGTTTAAAATCCTTTGTCTAAAATCCATCCGTGGGTTCCTGATTACTATAGGATAAGGACTGAGCATTCAAGGCCCCTTTACACACTGAGCTCCAGAGGCCCTTCTGCATCCCTGTCCCATAGGCATCTGGCCATGTTAAGTCACGCCCCTCAGGCCACGTTTGCTGCCTTGGAAGCTCTTCCTCCTTTCCCTGCCTGCCTGGCAAACTCCTATTCATCCTCTAAGGCCCCATGCAAGTGCCCTCTCTTCCAGGAAGCCCTCTTGATCCCCTCAGGCAGGACCGCTGTCTTCGTTATCAGTCCCTATTGCTATGATTGCACCTGTCACGGGGTTCAGGCCAGCCCTGCGCCCACACATGGCCAGCGTTCCACACCTGAGGTTGCCCGACAAGCCCATCTTACAGATGAGGACACCAAGGTCCGAAGGAAGGGCATCCATTTGTGCAGGTCAGCCTGGCTGGACCCCTGGCCTCTGGCTGCCCTGGCTCAGCCGCCTTCCCGCACATCCTGAGCTCTGTGACAGGCATCCTCGGGGCTGGCTGCTCAAGGTGACCTCGGCCAGCCCCTGCCACTGGGCTGGGCCCATGTCCATCACCACTTACATGTTCTGGGAAGCCTCTCCCTGCCTGGCCAGCGCCCCTGGGCACCTGGTCCTCAGCTGCTCCCAGAGCCACTGACGTGGGGGACGCCGGGAGGCCCTGCCTGGCCCTCAGCCTCCTACTGTGTCTGTGTCACCAGAGGGGCCAGCAAGATGTCCTGAGTCCCCTCCACCCACGTCTGCTGGAATCATTCGAGACAAAGTTACTGTGCAGGTGTTGAGCCAATTTTCCGAGTGAAACGTCTGTCTTTTAACTCGATGACACTGTGGGGACAGCACTTCAGAACAATCTCGTTGTGTTTAATTTATTTTCTTCCAAG
The DNA here is from genome assembly GCF_028564815.1 of Eubalaena glacialis. Lineage (NCBI taxonomy): Eukaryota > Metazoa > Chordata > Mammalia > Artiodactyla > Balaenidae > Eubalaena > Eubalaena glacialis. The sequence continues at coordinate 94,202,903 of NC_083728.1, read as the reverse complement.
TCTGCAGCGAGAGGGGCAAGTTGCTAGGTGCTCCAGGTGCTGAAATGGGGCTCCTGCCGTGTGAGGAAGCCCTCGCCCCAATGGGAGAACAGGCCTACCCTCCGAGCGACCCTCCCGGGGGCTCCCATCTGCAGATGGATTTGCTCCTCTTCAGAGCAGCCTGGGGCCACCGTGGGAACGCTGTGGACCACCTTCCTCCACCCCCTGGCTCCCCAGGCCCCAGTGACAAGGGGCTGGCCGGGGTCAGGGGAGACTCGCTCATGCCCTAGCCGGGGCCTCTGCTCACCCACGTCTTTTACCCCTGTCCTCCCAGCACCCAGAGCCTGAACCTCCCCCCAGGCTGGTCCTCTGGGAGCCATGCACCCCTCCTCCAGAGTGAGGACGCTGCTGAGGGAGTGCTCGTCTGGGCATCTGTCCCCAACCCAGGGGTGACAGTGAACCCGCCTTTAGGGGCACTGGCACGTTTAAAAGCCCTTTCCAGGCCTCATGTCCCAGCAGCCCTGAGAGCCTGATAGAGGAGGAAGCAGAGACTCAGAGAGGTTCAGACACTTGCTGGAGGACACACAGCTGGGCAGCGGCTGAGCAGGATCTGAGGGCAGATGCCTGTGACTCTGCGGCTGGACCCTTCTCACTCTGCCTGCCTGGTACCGAGGGGCCTTTACAGGCCACGGAGGAGGGGCAGCTTGGGGCTGGACAAGGCTGCAGGGTGAAGTGGTCCCTGAGCCAGGCCCGCACCCTCATCCATCTTGCCTCTGGCAGGGGCAGCTCTGCTCATCTGAAATAACAAGCCCCTGTCCGCCGCCCAGCCCCGTGAGGTGGCACAGGTACGCTACCCCATTCACAGATGAACCCTGAGGCTCCTGTGGGGTGGAGTCTGCAGGGGCGGGGCTTACCCGAGTCTGCCCCGGCCAGAGACCTGGGGTCCCAGAGTCACAGCCGTGGGCCTGGGGCCGTGGTGTTTGGGGCTGCTGGGGGGTCCCGGGCAGTCCTGTGACAGGGGTGCCTGCACATTGGGGGCGGTAGAGAGACGCGTGTGGGGGTGAGGGTGCAGGCCAGCCCCCGGCAGGTCCCCTGAACTCCTGTCTCTCGGGCCCGGGCTCGGCACACCTGCAGGCCAGGGGCTCATCCTGGATGGCCCAGGATGGTGGGGAGGGAACTTCTTCCCATCCTGGCTTTGCCACTAACTCTCGTGGGGTCGAAGGTTAAGTCCTGCACCCGATCAGAGCCTCAGTTTCCCCGTCTTATGTCTCTTCTGCGTATGTGGATGCACAGTTCCGGGATTTCTTCCGTTGCTGTGGAAACCCCTCTTCCTTCACCCCCTGGGGCTCTTGGACCCAAGACTGTGCTGGACCAGCCTGGAGAACATCCCTGTGACCCCAGCTGCAGAAGCCCCCAGGCCTGGGACCTGCCAGGGGGCGAGGCACTGCCCCGTGCAGGAGATGAAGCCGCTGGAGATGGCGGGGCGGAAGTAGGGGGGCAGTGAGGGGCGCCAGGCCTGCTGGGACATAGGGGAAGGAGCAGGGCTGTGCATCCGGGACCCCCTGGCCTCACCTGGATGCGCCCACTGCCCCCTCTGCTCTGTCTTGGCATTTCTTTTCTGAGACCCCCCCCCCTCCTGGGAAGGCAGGGGTGGGGCAGCTGGAATTACACCCCTGGTGTCACCCAACGCATGCCTTGTACCCAGTAAATGTTTGTTGCATCAAATTGGAAGGGAGTCATGCGGGGGGCATTAGGACAGGAGATGCACTGGGTGTAGGGCCGGGTGAACTTTAACCCTTCCCCACCTTCTTCTGCCAAAGACCTGGGCTTTGTGGGAGGGGCCCCCTTACCTCTCCTGGGCATCCTCTGGAGGGGCCCTCTCCCGGGGGGACCCTCAGGAGGCTGGCTGAGGGCCGGGGTGAAGAAGAGAGGCCCACCTGGGGTCTACCCGACAGCCGAGCCCAGACGCCTTCTGAGAGGGGCAGGTCGAGGTGCAGGAGAGCGGAGCTGCTGGGCCCCGGGCGAGCCGGGCTTCCCTTCCCGGTCTCCCCGAGCTCAGCGTCCGACCGGCCACAGGTGGGCGAGTGATGTACGCAGGGCATGCGGGAGCCACGCGGGCAAGCTGTTTCCTCCTGGCCGCTTATGTTTGATTGGAAGGATTGGTCTCAGCCTGGCTGAGCCGGCCCAGGGCCCAGGCCCCTCCCGGCATCGTCTCCCATCAAGCGGCATGAATAATTTAGTCTCTGATTAAAAGTGAGGTCAAGCCATGAAAAATGTCTGGCCATCCGGTGGCACCGTGATGCATTAAATTGCTGGCAGATCCGAGATGGGCGGGCAGGGGCCTCCGGTTTACACACCAAACTTTCCAGGCCTTGGCTCACCGTGCAGGCAGCGGGGTCCACCCCGGAGGAGAGACGTTGTGGGCTACCCAGAGAGCCACCCCCAGCCCCAGGGTCAGCCCCGCTCCCTGATCCCACATCCACCATTGTCCCCTGAGGGGCCCCCTTCTCTCCAGCCCCCCACCCTGCGTTCCCCAAACACACCAGCTCCGTCGTCCTGTAGGTCTGCATGTTCTTTCTGGAACATTCTTCCCCCAGATATCTGCCTGGCTTGCTTCCTCACTTTCCTCACTCCATTCAGGCCTCAGGTCAGATGTCACCTTGCCTGTCCCTCTGCCCACCAACACCCAGCCCATTCGCTCTGTACCGCCTTCCTGCCCCTGGTTTCTCGGTAGCACTCTTAGTGTAACAGTTTATATTCAGTCGATGACTCAATCGTTTTGTCTGTGTCTCCAACTAGAATATCAGGGTTGGGCTTCGCCTGGGTCTCCCGTATCCCCAGCATTAAGGACAGTGCCTGGCACACAGTGGCAGTGCGGTGGCGGCTGCTCACCTGGGGACAGGGAGGTGCTGGCCAGCTCCATCTCCCTCTCTCCTCCTGCTCAGCAGACCCAGAAGACAGGCCTGTGGCCCCTCCCCCTCAAATCACGTCTGATGCCGTGCGCCACCCCTCCGCCCCAGGACACTGAGGTCTGATGCCGTGCGCCGTCCCCTCCGCCCCAGGACAGTGAGGTCTGATGCCGTGCGCCGTCCCCTCCGCCCCAGGACAGTGAGGTCTGATGCCGTGCGCCGTCCCCTCCACCCCAGGACAGTGAGGTCTGATGCCGTGCGCCGTCCCCTCCGCCCCAGGACAGTGAGGTCTGATGCCGTGCGCCGTCCCCTCCGCCCCAGGACAGTGAGGTCTGATGCCGTGCGCCGTCCCCTCCGCCCCAGGACACTGAGGTCTGATGCCGTGTGCCGTCCCCTCCGCCCCAGGACAGTGAAGTCTGATGCCGTGCGCCGTCCCCTCCGCCCCAGGACAGTGAGAGGCCTTTGTCTCCCAGCTGCATACGGCACCATTGCCAGCGGCTGCCACAGGGGAGCCCAGCCCCTGTCTGTAGGCACCCACGTCCCTGATGGGTCAAGGTTGATGGAATGGCTGATGGCTGGGCAGCGCTGCCCGGGGGGCCACCAGCTGGGGGACAGTATGGAGGGGCAGAGGCTGTGGGGGGCCTAGATCCTGACACCCCCTGTGCCCTCCGTGGGAGGACAGCATTCCTAGCAGCCGACCCCAGGAGGCGCTGCTCTGTCCTCATGTCCCAGCAGGCCAGACCCTCGCCTGGGAGTCCTCGCTGAGGGTGCCCAAGTTGTGAAGCACTCACTGCCCACCCCCCCGCCCCCCCGCCCCGTGGTGGCACCAGGAACGTTCCCACTTTCCAGAGGGGAAAACTGAGGCTCGGAGAGGTTGGCTTCCTTGCCCAAGGGCCCCCAGCCGGTCAGGGGCCAGGAGCTGGTGTGGGCGGGGGTGGCCCCTCCCAAGTGGCCGTGGGAGTGTGGCCAGTGCTGGGCCCCTCTGGGCCTCAGGGCCCTCTTCTGCAGCTCAGGCCTGAGACCGCCGCGCTCCTGTCAGGCCCCAGCCCACCCCGCTGGAGGTTCCAGAGTCCAGGGTGGCGCTTGACTCAGACGTACCTCCCACCCTGGGGCTGCTGGTGCTCAGGGCCGCGGAGGCTGGGGGCCTGGCTGGGACACACCTGCCCCAGCGCGGGAGACCAGGCTGCGAGCCCGCCCGCCACAGGGGGTGAGTGGCGTGTCCCAGCTGTGCCACCGACTAGCCCGGCGCCCTCCCTGCCAGCGGATCTCTGGCTCCCAGGTTGGATCCTGGTTTGTCTTTTCCGAGTGGAACCGGTGAGGGGAGGGGGGCACCGTTGGCCCTTGGGTAGCAGATTAAAGATGGATATTTTGTTTGTTACAATCAAGACCTCTGATTTCAGTTTTATAAATTTTTAAAATATTAATTATATTTTGGAAAGTGTGCCGAGGTGAATGCATTAGCCGCTGCTCCCTGCTTAGATGGCAACTCTGCTGTTTGGCCCAGATTAGCTGCTGAGGAGGAGGTTGGGGCATTTTAATCCACCTTGTTAAGTTATTAAATTTTCTTTATTTACATAGGGATCCCACTTTCATTAGCATTGTAACAGGTACTCATTAACAATTTATCATCCGGGAGGCGGAGGGAGACAACAGCAAGAGACACATTGCTACAAAGTTTACTCTTAATTACAAGGAAGCGGGCTCTGAGGGCAAAAGGAGGCTGCCGCCTCCTCCCGCCTTCCCCCCCTTCCCACCCTTCCCCTCCCGCCTTCCCACCCTTCCCACCCTTCCCCTCCCCCTCATCCCCCCAGAGCCTTCCAGAAGCTCAGGGTCTGCTTGCTCTGGTCAACCTGAGGTTTCCGAGGAGCAGCCTGTGGATGTGCCGCTCGGTCTGTGCACTGGGGCAGGCGCTTGACCCGCGGGCCGTGGCCCCCAAGCCCCTGAGGGGTGGAAGGAGCAGGGCCCAGAACCAGCCAGGGCCCCCATTCCCCACCCAGCAATGACTTCACCTCTAGAAGCCTCCTTGACCTCCCCTCCAGGGTCTAACCACGGAAAGGTTGTCTGCGGGATTACCTGGGATGGCAAGACGCCTGCTCGTTCAGGGTGGGGTGGGAGGGCCTGGAGACGAGCTGGACCCCACGCCTGCCTTCCGGGGGGGCTCAGGGGAGCCGTGGGCTACAGGAGGCTCTGGGGGTGCAGTGCCCCCTGCAAAGGGAGGACGTGGCGGTCCTCTCACCCTTCCCACGGCCCCCTGAGGCCGTGCGTGTGAGCTGGGCGTGGTGTGAGGTCTTGAGGGGCTCTTGGCCTGTGGCTGCCCTGGCTGTTGGTCCGGCTTTGCCGAGCGCCTCCTCGGGACCCCCTGGGGGGCGTGCCATTAGCAGGCTGGTTTTCGGAGCCCTCAGACTCTGACTGTCACAACTTTTAATGCCGCTGAAAGCAGGCACCCACGCCCTTCTTCTCACAGTGGCCAACGTGAGGGCAACGTGTGTGCCGCCCCCTCCTGATGCCCTGTCCCCCAGCCAGGTGCCGGGGTGCTGGTGAGGGGTCTGGAGGGTCCCTTGGCAGAAAGGACACAGTGGGCTGGAGGGAGGAGACTTGTGGCCAGCTCGTGGCCAGCCCTGTAGGAGGTCAGGCGGGGCGTGGGGTGGGCAGCACCGCACTGGCGGTCTGCTCAGCTGCAGGAGCCGGGTTCGGGAGGCGTTGGGTGCTGGCGGTGGCCTCCTGGGAGTGGCTGGCAGGAGCCCACACCCCCGGGGGCCAGGCCTTGGCTCTTACCTGCCTCTCCCCGTCCCCTCTGCTTCCCCTGTGTCCCCAGGGGCTGGCGCGAGGGAGCCGATGGCCAGTGCTGCCCGGCGGAGCCTGGCCCACCTCCTCCCCGCACAGGGGCTGCCGGAAATTAGCCCTTGTTCTCAGCAGTAACGTGGCTGTGCCCACACCTGGGCGAGAGGACCGGCCCAGCGCCTCTGGCTGCACCTGTCCCCCCAGGTGTGATAGTGACGCCCACCCCCAGCCTCCTGCCGATTTCCCAGAGTCTGCTTGCAGGGCAGGGGCTTCTGCGGGGCCAGATGGCCCCGCCTCTCCAGCCGCCTTAGGTAATCGCCTTCCCTCACACTGCTCCTTTGAAACATATTTCCAGGGTGTTTTTCACGGATAGGGCTTTTAATATTCACCTCAGTGCTGACAATTTTTCCTGCCTTGTTACGGGAGCCGGTGTCCATTTTTCTTTGTATCTTTGGACAGTCAGTTTATTCGGAGCCATTTAAAGCCTCAAAAGTGATTCTCTTTTATAATTTGAGAAGTTTCATGGGCTGAACATCAAAGTGATTGCCGGGACTGTTTCCCTGCTTCCTGTGCTCCTTCCCTCTGCCACCCTTGACAGGTCCCCCTGCCGCTCTCAGGGGCCACCCCAGCCTGGCTGAACCCTGGCTTTGTCCCGGGATGGGTGCGTTTAGTTTAGAGTTCCGGACGGTGGCGAGGACAGGGGAGGGGCTCTTGGCTCAGAGGTTCAGGCCTGTGCTGATTGCTGCCCCATCTCCAGCCCGCAAGGCCCATCTAGGGCCTCAGTTTTCTCATCTTTAAAATGGGTGTCTTGGCTCAGAGCAGGGCCATCGCTCGGGTGCCCACAGGTATCAGGCCAGTCTGAGGGGGTGGGGCTGGCTGAGTGTGTCTGCCCAAAGAGAGAGCCGTCCATTCAACAGCACTGATTGAGCACCTACTGTGTGCCAGGCGCTGTTCTAGGGGCTGGGGTGCAGAGGCACCAAACAGGCCAAAACCCTGTCCTGGTGGGTTTCATTCATGTGGACGATACTTCTTTTGGTGACAGAGAAACACAGGGTCTGGGGGAGGGGTGGGGGCCTGAGAGCAGTTCTAAAGGGTACAACTGCCCTTAGGGGCCCCTTGCCTCCTTCTGGGAGGCCACCCAAGGTCACCCAGCAGGTAAGTGTCAGGGCTGGGGCTGGACTTGCTTCAGGGACATCCCGGGTTCTCTCTGGGTCCCCAGGGGCTGACACCAGGGAGCTGACAGCCGGCCTGGCCCAGCCTGACCCTGGTCACCACCTCTCTGCTGGATGGGGCTTGGGTGGAGGGGGGCGGTTTTACCAAGTGGAGGCTCACAGTTGCCAGAGGTTTGGGCTTTCCAGAGAAGCTGGAACTCTAGATTAGCTGATGAAGTCTCCTGATTTCCAAATGTTGGCAACTATTTCCAAAATGTTAAAAAAAACAATACCACATAGGCCAAATATCTGTTGGCCACGTTCAGCCTATAGGCTCAGTGTACAAGCTCTGGTCCCCACGAAGAAATTGTTGTGTTTTCACTCTTTCATGAGCAAGTGTCTTTGGATGTCGTTAACCACAGATTTGTCTGACAACAACGTGCCTGTCGCTGTTATTTGTCGCGTCAGTCGGGCTCACTGTGATGCTGTTGGGTTCCACCACGAGCGCCCTGGTAGGGCACCAGGGTGGGGAGGGCCCAAGACCGTCCTGCCCCGGATGGCAGGATGCTCCCAGCTGTCATTTCCTCCCTGCACCCCTGCATTCGCGGGGACTGTGCCCCCTCACGCCTGACGGCACCCACTTCTCCACATGCTGCCACCACACTGGTGGGATTTTATAACGTTTGCACTTTCAGCCGCAGCAAGATAGATGGGCACAATTATCCCGTTCCCAGACTGGGGACATGTGGCCTGGCATATGGGGGCCAGCCTACGCAGAAAGCCACAGGTTCCTCCCCAGGCAGCGAGCCTGCCCACCCGAATTCCACTTCGAATGGGGCCTCCCGTTCCTGCACAGACAGCTGGTGAAGTATCACATGCATTACAATATTTTTACTTATAATAGAGGAAGTAATAAAAATACACATTTGAGTAGCATATTGCTGTTCTAAAGGGGCTGGGGAAACCTGGGGAGAGACTTGAGCTTTTCTATAAATTCAGAGCCAAAATGAAGCCCAGGCCGGGGCTGTGGCTGGTGGCTGCAGCCCGGTGGGCGGGCACCTGGGGCTGATGCCGCCACACCAGAGCCACGTGTGGCCAGCAGGCTTGGGCCCTGTTTATAGGTGACTACGGCAAGTCTGGTCCTTAGTACGTCTGACCTCAGTTTTCCCACCTGTGAAGTGGGATCACCTGCTTCCTGATCTTTAGGGGTCATCTGTGGGATGCAGCCCTCGGAGGCTGGAGACCCCTTAAGGAAGCTGGTGAGAGCTGAGGACCCTGGCTCCCGAGATGTGACAAGGGACACTTTGAGACAACATCAGGGTGTTCTTGAGGCCCCGGATGTGACGTAATCACGCATGAGGGCGCCCTGGTGAGCTCTAGGACTTTATCTCACTGGCTACGGCTATTACCTGGCTTGCACCCATTCTGTGGATGAGAAGCTGAGGCTTCCTGGGGAGAGGGATTGGCTGAGGCCCCACAGAGTCAGGGCACGGCCGGCATTCCTGCCTCCGGTCTCTCCGAGTCCCAGCATCCCAGACCCTGAGGCTGGTCAGCCACCCAGCGGGTGCTGTGGAGGAGCTCTGAGAACCCCACCGTCCTTTCCTGCAGTCTTTGCTGGGACTTTGGGGATCGCTGGAGGATTTGGATGAAACTCCCAGGTATTGACCAGATTGGCAGTTTCTGATCTCCCAGGAGGAAGGCGCTGGCAGAGTGATGCCCGTCCACTGGTCCCAGCCCCACCCCGCCCTGCCAGCCCAGCAGCGCCCAGACCGAGGCAGAGGGGACGTTTCTTCATGTGCAGGTGAAGTAGCTGAGTCTCAGAAAGGTTATGTAACGCAGACATCCTGAGATGTGGGGAGAAACCGTCCGGGCAGAGCTGACAGCACGTACAAAGGCCTTGGGGCTGGGCTGGGCCTGGAGTGGGCAGCAGCAGGAGGCCCGTGTGGCTGGAGGGTGGTGAGAAGGGGCGCTGGTGGGAGTGTGGTGGGGAGGGTCACCTCATGTGGGGTCTGGGGTCTCCTTCCCGGGGCGGTGGGAAGCTACTAGAGGGCTTATAGCAGGGGTGACACATGGCCTGGGGCCCCTGGGTGATGCTGGCCGGAGCCAAGGATTGGACTCAGAGCCTGGAGAGGAGATGGGCCCAGGGCTCCCCAAGCTGCGGGCCTCCAGGTGGGGCAGCGTGTACACTCCTCTCGAGGCCCCTGTGGATGGTCACTGTGGCCCCCGTGTGAAGGAGAGCCTGAGTGGGGGGCATGTCTCAGGAATGGCCCAGAACCGGGGGCTTCTAGGGTCCCGGGGAGGCTGGTTTGTCCCCACGGTTGGGCCTCCTGTGTAGCTGGGTACTCAGCCCTGTCCCCTTTGGCCTGGACACCATCCCTGGGTCCTGGCTCTCAGGCTCTGGAAGGCCCCATGTCACATGGGTCCTGCGGGGAGTCCCTCCCTGGAGCCTCCAAAGGGTGCCCCGGATCGCAGGTCCTTGAGTTGGACGGGCTCCAGCAGGCCATGGTCCAGCCCAGGGAGCCCAGCCCGGGGAGCCACTCCTGCCCCACCCCACCCCCTCCCCCTCCTGCCTTGGAGAGGCCCCGACGCAGGGGGGCTGGGGGCACCTAAATTGGGGGCGGGGCAGGAGCCAGGCCCACCCCCCCGCAGGCGGAGTGGGAGGAGCCCTGAGCTGAATGCAGGGCTTCAGGACAGTTCGCGTCTGCGAAGAGATGGGGTTTGGGGGTTCACAGTGATTCTTCTACCTGGTGTGGCCTGAGATGTCCCCGGAGCAGAGGAGACACAGAAGAGTCTGCTGGTTCCCTGCCTGACCCTGGAGCCGCGCGCCCGCGAAGGGCCTGCCTCCCAGGGATGCCCTGATTCTCAGGGGGAGAGCTGGCGTTCAGGGGAGTGGTGGCGGGGCTCTGAGGCCCAGACCGAAGGGGGTCAGGAGATGGCTCGCCTCCTCGGCCGCCTTGGCCGCCTTCCTGTGCGCTCCTCCACGCAGCGAACAGAGGGTGGGTGGTGGGGGTCCCTGGGGGGCCAGGAGCAGCCCTGTCTGGGGGTGACAGGGAGGGAGCTGCCACCAGGGAGATGGACGGCAGTGCAGGGCGGGGCTCAGGTGCTCACTGCTGGTGAGAGGCTGAAGCATGGGGCGGCCTGGGCGGAGGCCAGGACCCCGGAGGCTGGTCTCAGAGAAGACAGCCTGGCCACAGGGCCTTAGGGAACACCTGCCTGGTTTACGGAGGAGAAACTGAGGCTGGGACAGAGACTGTGGCTGCTCTGGGGTCCTTCCCCGTCTCTCCTCTGCCGCCAAAGGGCCTCTTGAGATGCCACCCTACCCTGTCCAGCCTCCAAAGCCTCGCGGGACACCCGCAGGCCTGGTGTTGGCGGGGCTGCGCTCCTCCCCGGCCACGCCAGCCCCCACTAGCCGCCCGCCGGCGCCACGGGGGACGTGGCGGGCCGCCTTGATTGTGTCGATGGGAGATGATTTTCAAGGTGAAATTTCTAGTTCAGTTGAGTCACTTTCCTTCAAGGCAGCGCACAAAATGTCATCCCCGCCCTGTTCCGCGCGCGATGTGCTGCTCTCCCGTTGCATTTAAATTTACCCCACTTTCCCTCCCTGACACCTGTTTAAATCAATATCTTCCTCTGCAGGTCGCGGGGAGAATGTGCCCGGCTCTCCACACAGCGCTTCTCAAATCCACTAAAATCAACACAATAATTGAAATATTTTCAAGCTGATTACACCGCAGCCCGAGGCTAGCCTGGTTGCTAAGGGTGAGCTCCGCGGTTGCTAGGGGGAGTAAATCATCTTGCATTATTTGATTTTTGTTATAGATATGAAACCGCTACTCCCGCGATTAAATGTCTCTCAGCCTAACACCTATGGGACCTGGGGAGAGGGAAGAGAAAGGCACCAACCTTGACCCTGTCAAATAAATATCTCTAACTTTTCCTGTCCTCGGGCCTCCCAGCCAAACCTGTCTGTGGGTTTTTTTCTTCCCTTAACCTGACTTTAAATAACAAAGCTGTGGGGACCGGGAGATGAAGAGAGGGAGGCTGTCTGCTCCGTTAACGGTGCACGGACCTGCCATCCATCCCCAGCCCGCCCAGCAGCCTCTGGATGCTGGCTGCCCGCCCACTCTCCTCTGGCCCCGAGCTCGGGCTGGCCGGCCTGGGTGGGCTCAGGGGACCAAGCACTCCTGCGGGGCTCCCTGGCCCACGGAGGTTGGCGAGCAAAGGACTTGTGACCCCCTACCCCTGCCCACTTGTGATCTCCTTCTCCCTCAGCAAATTTGACCCAGACCCCGGCTTTGGCCTGGCTTTGACCCGGGGGTCCCAGAGTGAGGCCAAGGTTACCAAGCCCCAGGATGTCGGGACCGTGGTGAAGAGGGTCACTGTCCCCCTGACCCCGGGGCGGCAAGATGGAGGCCCAGAGGGTCGGGGGCCCAGGGGCTGGCGGGAGGCTGTCACTGCTGGAAGCACAGCTGTGGGGCATCCTCACCTGTTGCCGCTCCCCTGGCTCGTCCTGGGGACATGGCCCTCCCTCTGCAAGCCTCCCCTCCCCCAGCCGTCAGACACCCCACAGCCTGCCCTGGCCAGCACCCTCGGAAAAGTGAGGGTGTCCCTGGCTGACCGAGGTTGCGCCCGCTGAGCCGTAAGTACCTCTGCCCCGAGCCGGCTGTCGGTGGCAGGTGGGCTGTGAGGCTGCCCTGCTGGGACCCAGCCAGCTGTTCCCATGAATGAATCTGAGTAAATTAACAAACAGCACACAAACCTGTCAGCTGAATCATTCCTGATGACTCTAAGTGCCGGGCTGGATGCGCGGAGCCTCACCTCTGCCCGGGACAGCCGGGGACAGCCCTGCGTGGCACCACTGGCCCGGCCCAGGCCCCGGCAGCCCCTGGCCCTCCGCCTGCCCTTGGGGGCCAGATGTGGCTGCCAAAGCACTGCTGTCCCTGAGGTGTCCCCGGCTCCCAGCTCTGTAGGGCAGCACCCCGTCTGTCTCAGTGCCCGATGCCCGGGCACCCCTAACATCCCAGGGCCACCTGAGCATCTGGCTCTTCGGGACTCAGGCCGGTCACTTTTTCCTGGAAGTCCTCGCTGACCACTGTAGCTGCCCCTCCCCAGCCTCCCACCAGCTCACGCCCCGGGGTCACGGTGCTTTCTCAGCTGTGTTCAGCGCTGGACAGTTTGCCCTCTCAGCCCCAGGGGAGGAGGTCAGCCACCGTTTTGCAGTCGGTGCAGAGGCCAGGGTGATAGAAGGCCTCCCAGCTCACCTGGCAGGAGGCCAGAGTGGAGCCTGACCCCCGTCTGGGGGCCCAGGACCACATCGCAGACCCAGAGTGCTCACTGCCCCTGGCAAGCCCTGCCTGGTCGTACTGGACCCCACGTGCGCCCTCCCTTGAGGTCGTGTGATGTGAATGGCTACGGGGACAGCGGGTGGGAAAGGCTGGTGGGCGGGAGGGGGAGGGGAAGAGGCTTCAGCTGGGTCAGGGTCGGCCTTGGTTGGGCGGTGGGGTCCGTGAAACCACCCTCTGTGGAAACCCAGGCCAGGCCAGCCCAGCCAGGCCCTCGGGGTGGACACAGGGAGGACCCGGAAGCAGCGGGGTCCCCTTTCCGAGGGCCCGTGACATGCCCACAATTCACTTTCTTAGCTAACCTCAGAGAAGCAGGCACTTGAGCCGCCCGCATTTTACAGGTGAGGAAACAGGTTCAGAAAGGTTCACCCACCTGCTCAAGGGGTGAACAGGGCCGAGGTTGGGGAGGGAGCGGAGGGGGGACGGGCTTTGCACCATCATAGCTGTGGATTCCGGATGGGCCCCGGGGTCCCGCACCTCCTGGGATCCCTTCCCCCATCCGCAGGGCAGGGTCAGCATGTTCTAGACCTGGGGACCTGGCCTCGGCCACCCTCCCCCTCGGGTGGCAGGTGGCAGGGGCCTCACATTCCTCCACCGAGTGCCCTTGAGTGGAGGGCCCTATGGCCTCGGCCTCCTTGTAAAGGGCCGCGTGGTCGAGGGAGGGGCCGGCACGCAGTGGCCCCGGCAACGGTGTGATTACTCTGGTCCCGAGGCACGGACCAGGGGTTCTTTGCCCCTCTTGGGCCTCTGTCCAAGGCTGTCACACCCCTCCTTGTGCTGTGACCTCCACTTGGGGTGCCCTTCCCAAGCCCTCAGTCCCTGAGCTCCTACTCATCCCTCAAGGCCCGCCCTGTTACCTCCTCTCCTGGAAAGCCTTTCCCGTCCCCCAGCCAGCGGGGCGTGCTGCCACGACGGCACGCGTGATGGCTCAGGGACCTGCACTGCCCCTAAGGGCAGGGGCCTCGTCTGATGCATGCTGCGTCCCCAGCCCAGAGCCGGCGAATCCTTGCTGGAAGCGGGAGCGCCCTGTCTGGTTCCTCTGACTCAGCACTGGGCCCAAGAGGACTTCTCTGTCACCTGGTCCAGCTGCTCCAGCTGGGCGGGGGTGGGCTGGCCCAGTGGCCTGGATGGCCCTGGGGTAGCCTGGGGACGGGCTCCCCTCTGCTGCGGCTGTGGCCGGGGGGTGTCGGGGCGTCGGCCAGAGGCACCTTAACTCTAGAAGGAGTCTCCGGATGTAGCATCGGTGGGGAGCTCTGATCTCAGCAGACACCTATGTCCGGGGGAGCCTTTCACGGGGTCGGCATGTTTTAGAACAGCTGAGGCCTTGGCAAAGAGGCCTGGGGTGGGGGCGGGGCTGAGGGGCCCACAGGGTGACTGGGGTCCTACCTGGAGGCCCAGGCCCTGGGTGGGGATGAGATGCAGCTGAGGGTGTTGGGACAGGGCTGGCGGCAGGGTCAGAACAGGGGTGAGAGAGGCCCCAGGGCTGAGACGCCAACCGGCCGGTCTCTAGGAGGAGCCTGGGGCTCTGGCCGTGAACAGCCAGTGTGTGGTCCGCGGGGTGAGGGCTAAGGAGCACTGCCCCTCCAGCCCAGAGGCTCGGGCCTGCCTGGTTCTCCCCGAGCCTTGGGGCGGCTTAGAGCCCAGGATCCTGGCCCCCTGCCCTCCCCCCACCCCAGCCTCCTCTTCCTCTAGCACCTGCATCCGCGCCCCAACCATGGGCACTCTGTGTTTTCTAGAACCCTCCGGCCACCCTGGCTCTGGACCTGGAGGATCGGCCCCCAGTGCCTCTCCGGGCCCCCAGGGAGCCCCTCCTGTTTACCAGGCTGCCACCTCCTGCCCCGCCAGGCCACCGGGACCCTCCTCGGCCGATCAGTGGAGCCATCTGCCGCCAGAGCTGCGAGTCTCCGGGCAGAAACCGCGGTGACAAGCGGGGATGTCCGTGCAGTTATCAGCCGAAGCAACTCAGCCTCCCTGCCGCCATCGACAGCCGAGGCCGGTTAGGCTGTCCCTCCCCTCCCTTTAGCTGCAGACAACAGCTCCCTGTATTATATTTTCTCACTCAATTAGCACTATCATCCTGCTGAAATAGAGGCCAATTTACCTATAATGACATCATTGTTAGGGAGGCGCGGGCGGGGCGGCCCCGGGTCGTGGAGACAGGTCCGTCTCTCTCCACTAACCCTGCCGGGGCCGGACGGCCACGCGGGAAGGCACAGGGCGCCTGGGCGGCCTATCGGCGGCCACCCCGTCACCTCCGACCACAGACATTGTTTCCGACAGTTCTCAGGAGCAGTGTGGCGGAAAATTGAGTCCAGATTCATTAGGTTTTTCAGTGTGCCGCTCAAGTCAGTTAAATTGATACATTTCCTAACGAAATTGAAGTGCTTTGTGCTGCCAGCGGAAAGCCGGGTGACCGGCCTCGGCCCGCTGAGCAGCGGAACGGGCTGACGGGTCCATTAGGCCGCCCGGGCGCCGGCCCCCTCTCCCTCCGCTCCCGGCCCGCGCTGTAAATCTCCGCCAATTTCGGGCCTAATCATCATTATAAACCCTTCCCCTGCCCGCTCCCTCGCTCGCCCGTCCGTCCGCCCCTCGCTCACAAAACAGCCCGCGATGTGCTAATCGGGCTGGCCTGCAGGGTCAGCGTCCCTGCTGGCTCGTCTGGGCCTGGGGGCTGAGGACCCCGAGGTGCAGGGGCTCCAGGCTGGAGGAGGGGGCAGCCTTGAGAGGCAGCAGCGGGGCTTCGGAGTGGACGGTGTGCCCATTCGACAGGTGGGGAAACTGAGGGCAGGTGATGCAAGCCTAGAACGTCAGGGTTCAAGGGACCCAGGAGACCGTTGTCTCTAACTTGACTCTTTCCTTTCTTAACTGAAATCCATACGGAAAGTCCACAAACGTCCCGAGAATGGCGTGATTCGTTTTTACATATGTAGTTCTTACACCCACGAAGCCCCCCTAGATGCTGGGCCAGCACATTCCAGTGCCCCCTCCCAGTCATGGCACCGCAGCAGGGTAACCACTGTTCTGATTTTCAGCTTCATGTACGTGGGATCGTACAGTGTATCCTTTGTGTGTGTGGGTTTGGGAGCCGAGTCACCGTGCTTAGCTCTTTTTCATTGCTGTGTAGTATTCCGTGGTGTGAGGTTCCGCATTCCACCGACATTGCCGGCTTGGGGCTACGTGAGTCAATCTACCGTGAGCATTTCTCACATGTGACTTTGGTGCCATGAGCACTCATCTCTCGAATCTTCTGCCCACCCCCCCGATCCCCCCACCCATCCATCGTTCACAGAGCTGCACGGTGAGTTTTGGAAATGCAGCCGAGGGTCGTCCTTCCCCCCTCCCCCTCCCCTCCCCTTTTCGTTCTTCCCCCTCCCCCTCCCCTCCAGTTCCCCACCCCCATCCCTCCTAGTGGGAAGGCAGCCAGGTGGCAGGCAGGCCCCCTGTGAGGAGAGTGTCCAAGTGAGGCTGGGAGATTGGCTATGTTGTCGAGATAGTAGGACTGGGTTTCTCATTTTCAAACAAGGGCGACACAGAACGGTTGGGGAAAGCTGGTACTCGCTGCGTGTTGTTGGGTTGGAATTGGTTTCATTACACGTAGACGGACGAGGAAATAAACAGGAACACCCGTGCACGTGTGTAGTGTTCCTCACTCTGTGTGTCACCCCAGGGAGGTCTGGACGCTGCAGCATCTCAGCAGCAGTGAGCACCCCTCCTGCCCGGATCTTGGTTCCTCACCACCATCCTCTACTGGAAGGAGAGGTGGCTTGGCCGAGTCCAGGGCTGGGGCGGGAAAGAGGCTGAGCCGGGCACATCTGTTCAGGAAGTAGGGGAGTGCGTCCAGGGGACCTGGGTGCCAGCTCCAAGGGGTGCCTGCTGGTCAAACAGGGACAGTTCAAGCATCAGATAAATAACAGGGTTATAACCCGTGGAATGAAATAGCAACCACACATCCACAGCGATGCAGATAAATAGATAAACACACGGGGAGAAGGGCGGATGGGGGTTGGAAATCACCGTTTGTCAACCATCACGGCAATTACCGGCGATGGATGTTAAAGCTGGTGGGTGATGTTTGATGAGAAGGGTGATTTTACGTAGTTTCAAAGTATCTCCACAGCAGATCCTTGTGTGTTGCACACAGGGGAAGAGCGATTTCACGGCGGGAAACCAGGCTGATCACAGTGAGCCTCACCACGTGCCCTCATGTGACACAGCGTCACCCTGCGGTACTCCAGCCAAAAGCGCCTGTCCTCGGGCTAATCATGAGGAAACGCCCGTCGAACCCAAATGGAGGGATGTTGTGGGAAACAACAGGCCTGCAGTCTCCAGGGGGGTCACAGTTGTGAACGTCAAGGAGAACCCGGGAGACGGGGTTCCCGACAGCCAGACGCAGTACGTGATCCTGTAACTGGATCCTTCGCTATGAGGACAACTGATAAAACCCGAATCTTCTGGGCAAAGCGCGTGTTCTGGGTTCCTTGTATGATTCTTGCAATTTCCCTCTAAATTTGAAATTCTCCCCAAATAAGAAGTTAAAAATAAAAAGCTATCGAAAACATGCTGCTCAGTGAAAGAAGGCAGACACAAGAGGCCACATAGCGTGTGATTCCATTTATGTGAAATGTCTGGAACAGGCAAATCCACAGAGACAGAAAGCAGATTGGGGGGTGCCAGGGGCTGGGGCACTGGGGAGGGGGAACGGGGAGTGACCGCTAATGGGCACCAGGCCCCCTTCTGGGTGACGGAAATGATTCTGAACCGGATGGAGGCGGTGGTTGCACGACATGGTAAATGTACCAGCAGCGCTGATCACTTCCCTTTAAAACAGCGAATTTTGTGTGACGTGAAATTAAAATCAAAAGCTGCAGGACGGTGAGAATAGAAACATTTCCCTGTCCCTCCCTGGTTTAAAGGCTTTGGGACCCTCAGGTCTGGGCTGTCCCACCGACCCTTCCCCCTCCCCACGCCCCAGTCACCTGCCAGTCTCCTGAGGGGCCCAATCCCATTTGTGCCCCTGGGCCTTTGCAAGTGCGGCCCCTTCAGATGTCAGTGTCAGGGCCGCTCCTTCTGAGACCCCTCCTGCTCCCCAGTCATCTGCCTTACACAGTAATGCGCTGTGACACTTCGTTCAGTCTTTGTCACCCCAGCGGCCAGCTCTGTCCTGCCCTGGACCACGTCATGCTCACGTGGGGCCCCAGACAGTGGGTGTTGGTATGGCTCACAAATGATGACCTCGGGCTGGAGAAGGAAGGGTCCCACAGTGGGTGGAAAGGCAGAACCAGAGCCCCGGCCCTGCTCCTGGGGTGCAGGCGCAGGTGGGGGCAGTGGGCGCTCTCAGCACCTGGGCCCTGTGTTCGCTGTCGCGGCCGTGGGGCCGGTGGGACGGTGACCCTGCCCCGGTGCTGAGGGTGGTCTGAGCAGCTCCGGCCTCCGGGCCAGCGGGGGAGGTGCTGGGTGCCCTCACCCCCACGCCCACCCCGTCTGTGCCCACCTTGCTCCCAGCCACAGCCTGCTGGGATGTGTGGAATCCTGGAAGAGGTAACACGGCCTTCTGGAATCCCCCTGAAGCTGGAGAAGGGTAGGGTGGTGGGCTCCCCTGCCTGACACTCATGGGAGTCTGACGATGGAAAGCCCACCAAGTGACCTCAGAACCAACGGGGTTGTCAAGGGGACAGCATGGTCACCCAGTACAGTGACCACTGGCCACCTGTGGTTACAGAGCACCCAAAATGCGGCCAATGCAAATCTAGGCGCCCAGGAAGGGTCACATACACACCCGACCCACAGCTTCGTATCAGCGCAAACAGTTCTGTTAATACTTGTGTCTTGATCACATGTTGAAATGGTTGTATTATTGGTGTTTTTTTCTTTTTCGTTTCTTTCTTTTTTTCTTATTTTTAATTTTTTTTGCGGCCGCGCTGCACGGCATGCGGGATTTTAGCTCCCTGGCCGGGGATCGAACCCGTGCCCCCTGCAGTGGAAGCTCAGAGCCCTAACCACTGGACCGCCAGGGAACTCCCTATTTTTGGTGTTTTAAGTGTATTATTTAAGTTAATGTCACCTGTCTTGATGTTTCTACCGTGGCCACTAGAAAATGAGAAATCACTTATGAGGCTGCACTTGTGTTTCTTTAGGGCAATGCTGCTCTAGAAAATGCAGAAACAGACTCCAAGAGACAAGGTTAAGGCCCTCGCCCACGCCGACTTCAGAGTCGTCTCCAGCTGGATTAAAGTTGCGGTTTTTGTTTAAACTGAGGTGAAGTTCACGTCACATAAAAGCCACCAGCTGAACCGTTTTGAAGTGTCCAGTCCAGCTGCATTTAGCAGTTCACAGTGCCGTGCCACCATCACCTGGATCTAGCTCCTGGGCATCTTCCACCCCAGGAGGAGACCCGGTGCCCTGAGCACCCACTCCTGCCCCGGCCCCTGGACCACCACACCCATCCTGCTGTCTCTGTGATTTGCCTGCTCTGGACGTTTCTTCTTCTACATCGTCTTTTATGACTGGCTCCTTCACTGAGATGTTTTCCAGGTTTATCCACGTTGTCGCGTGTTTTAGAGCTCCATCCCTTTTGGGGCCCAATCCTGCTGCCCCGTGCGGACCGACCACGTTTTATCTGTCACAGACATTGGGATGTGTCCACCCTTCTGCTGCTGGGAACAGAGGTGCTGTGGACGCTGTCCATGTTTTCGTTTGTGCGCCTGTCTTCAGTGATTTACTGAAGTTTCAGGTATATAAAATACCTTTATGAAAAACAGAGCCCGGGCTCTGTCTCCAGCCCTGTGGCCTCTTCACTCCATCCTTGGCTGGACGTCCCTCTCCGACCCATCCAGACAGAAAATCCGCCACACACCTCGCCCCCCGGGGGGCTGCCTGGGTTCGGGAGATGTGGGTTGGGGCCATGGGGTCACACAGGGCTCCCCTGCCCTGATCCTGGACGCAGCGAGGGGCAAGGCTCTGTGAGGGCTGGGGGGCCCTCTCGGGGTGGGGGACTGAGCTCTGGGACCCCGGGTCTGGGGATTCCGGAACGTCCTCGGGGCTAGTGGTCACTTGGGGAGTAGGATGGGGCATCCCAGGGAGCTCCTTCGGTGGGCCCGGGCGGCCTCTTGCTGGCAGTGCTGTGCGTCACCCTCAGCCCGGCCTGGCGGGGCCACACTTAGTGGAGGCCCAGGTGTCGGGCTGGCCCAGGGCGTGGCTGCTGAACGCTTTGGGCGGCCTGGAAGCAGCCGGGGCGGGCTGGGGAGCAGGCGCCCAGCCTGGCCACCCTCCGAGCTCCTCTCTGCACCTGAAGGTCGTGGGCATCTAGGGGGTCCCCACCCTCCAGTCTGGCCTCCGGAGACCACTGGACTCTGTCCCTCCCCTCAGGAGCCTCTTCTTACTCTGGGGCGTGGACCCCAGAACAGGCATGAGCTGAGGGTCAGGGTGTGGGGTAGGGGTGCAGCCCAGGGAGAGGCCTCCTGGGCCTGGGGGTCAGGGAGGCCCCGTGGGAGCGTCTTAGAGGTGGTGGGGCCAGGTGACAAGAGGGGCCAGGTGCCCGGTGAGAGCACAGCTGGTGGGAAAGCTCCGGGCTGGGGTGTCTGGGGGTGGCTCGGGCTGCAGCGGCAGGCACGTTCCCGGGCCAGGAGCCCCTCCATGGGGTTTGGGGCCTGATTCAGTGCTGGCTGTAGCTCTGAACAGCCAGCTACAGGCTGGCTGTGTCCCCAGGTCACTCCATGGGGACAGGGAGTGACCTGGTCGGCTCTGCTCGGGGGAGTCTGGGGTCTCTGGAGAGATGCTGAGGGTCTGACACTGGGGCCTCGGGCGTGGGACTGGGGAGTGATTTTCTCTGGGCCGGCAGCACCGGCAGGCCTGACCCAGATGAGCCATTAGGCCGTTAGCCTGCCCCCCGCCCAGCTCCCACACGGGGCTGCAGAGAGGCCCGGATGGAAATTTACAGTGTCGAGGAGAGAGCCTCTCGCCCAGGGTTCTGGCCGGACGCGGTGAGAGGACAATATTTCCCGTAGAAGGGAAATGCAGAAGCTCTTAACAAATCGATAGCTGCCTTCAGTCAATAAACCGTGGAGCTTGTCCCCCTTCTCGAGGGCGGGGGTCCCATGGGCAGCCTCCGCCGAGGAAGCAGGGGCTGTGGTGGGCACAGTGAGGGCGGCAGGGGCCTATGACCCGCTTCCTTCTCCGGGCCTGGGTGGGGGTCGGGGGCAGGATGCTTGGATGTCAGGCCGGCTGACCATTGTGGCCCGGGGTCCCCAACCTTCCCGAGCCTCAGCTTCCTCTCCGTCTGGTGGGCATCAAGGCACACTGGAGAGCTCGTGAAAAGCCAGGGAGACACGGGATGCCGGCCCGTTTGCAAACTGTAGAGTGCTGTGCAGGGCCACGCGCATGTGGCCACTGGCGGGTCCGTCCAGACTGAGGCTTCCTCCACCCCTTCCCTCGCCGGGACAGAGTGGTGGGCTGCCTGCCCAGCTGGCCTCGGGGGACGCCACGTGGCCGGGACGTGGTGCTCAGACTCTGCTTTCCATCTGGTGTGACTTGTCTCTCTCTGGACGCGCCCACCTCCCGTGGTTCCCGCCCACCCCCCCTCCCCAGCATCATGGTGCCCGGGCAACGGTGGACTCAAGCCTGGGGATCGGCCCACGGCCCTGCTTGTACGTCTGGGGCCACACACGGGCCACCCGGAGGCCTCAGAGGAACCAGGTGGGGGTCTGTGCATGCAGCATCCCCTTGCCCCAGTGGGCAGGGACCCCAGGATACCCGGCCCCCGAGGCCTAGGCGTCGAGGGGCTGAAACCCAGGCTGTGGAGAAGTGGAGGGCAGACAAGGGCAAGCTCCTCTGGGACGTTGGTAGGTCCGTGCCGGCCCCCTGGGGGTCTTGCAGGCCGGTGGCCGTCATTCTGTGGCACTCTTGGGGCCCGTGAGCCATCGAGATGGCGGCTGTGCTGAGTTCTCTGCACTCCCCGCCGAGGCCCCTGAAAGAGAGGCCTCTCTGTTCGGTGAAGCCGGCTGGCTCCCAGCAGGGTCCAGGAAGGGCTCCTCCCACTGGCAGGAATCAAGCCCCTGCCATCCACAGCCCAAACCTCACCCCCGTCATTAGGCGGTGCAGAAACAGGCGCCCAGAGAGGGGAGGGAAGGGCTCAGGGTCACACAGCACGTTGGAGGCCGCACTTCTCAGCTCCTATTTTATCCCCGTTTCACAGATAAGAAAACGGAGGCTCCCAAGCCCAGGCTGTGCCCTGGAGCAGCGAGCACCTCCTGGGGGCCTGCAGCCCCGCCAGCCAGGCCAGACCAGGCCCGTGCCAAGAAGCCTCGGCGCCTGGAAACCGGAGAAGCCAGGCGGCTTGTCTGCTCGTTGCCCTGGAGATGCGAGGGGAGCTGCCTCCTTGTCTCAGTGCCAGGACCTTGCCGGCCCCTCTACAGCCGCCTCCAGCCAGACACGGCTCCGGTCATTAAATAGGGCAATTGTGGTGCCGGCTCCACGGACCCCATCCTGGACCAGGCTGGTAAGAAACCATGGATCCTGCAGGCACGGCCCCAAGACCTGGGTGTCCGCTCTGCCTGCAAGGAGGGGGGCACACAGGGCCTCCCTGTGCGTCCTCACCCCTGAGCTCAGCAGGAGCCTCTGTCCGTGCAGAGCCTGCGAGCTCCTGCCCAGACCCGAGTCGGGGAGGCAGGCCCCCGGGCAGCTCCCCGTCTGTGGCGGAAGCCGAGCGTGCCCAAGGACGTCCTCCTGGCCAGATTAGCTGAGCCCCGCTCCTGAAGACACTAAATCTGCAAGCTGGCAGAGAGCAGGGCAAGGCCAGGATACTCCTTCAGCTTTGGGCCTCCGTCCAATTAGCCCCGATAGCTGCGCCCTAATTCTCCCGAACACTGGGAAGTCCTCCGGCCGGCATCACCACCCCTTCCCGGCTCCTCCACCCCTCCAGACGCAGAGATGACTTTCCCTATCAAAATGTGCAATAAAGGCAGCAAGGCCCATTTCTTTTTTCTATTTTGAATTCTGTTAACTGACAATTTAACCTAAAATCCTCTGTATTTCCAGCTTGTACAGCTGTAAATAGAGACTGACAGTTTATTTTCACGTCCCAGCTTGCGGGGGGCGGCGGGGGGGAACCTATTTGAAATAAATACTTGCGGGTCCCTGACAGACTCCAGACGGGCCGTCGATGCGGCTGGCAATCTCTGGGACCTGTCACACTCTGTGATCCGTCTTTTTGCAAACACAAACGCTGCTGATTTCTTATCAAATGTAAAACCGGCCCAGCTCTTTCTTAAATGGTTACCACGAGCATGAAATTGACATTGTGAATCACATGTGACACTGGCTTGTCTGCGCTGTAATTGATCGGTGCTTAGGACCAGGCGCGGGGCTGCCCCAGCCCCCGCCAGCCCGGCCGCACACCCCCCCACCCAACCCGCTCGCAGGCAGAGCCCGGGCCCCCGCGAGCGTCGTCAGTGGGAGAAAACTCTAAGAAAATGCCAGATTCGTGTTCGCCGTGGCCTCCCCCCTCCGCGATCCTCCGAGGTGTCAATTCCAATTTCCACGGCTTCATCATTACGCACATCAAACGGCTGTAATTGGCTGCTACAGAAATTTATCCTCCAAAAGGAGAGTGGGGGCGGCAGAGGAGGGAGCTTCGGAGGAGGACGGAAACGGTGGCGGTAATGAGATTTTGGAAGCCGCGGTGCCACCCCTGAGGTTGGCGGGGAGAGGAGGAGAGGCTGGCGAGCACGAGCTCCCCTTCGCGCTGGCTAACAAAACGCCGTTTGAAAACAAGTCTGGCAGAGTGTGGGTGTCACACAACAGTCGCAAACACACAGCACCGTTCCAGGAACAGCCGGCCCGTCTTTCACTGCCGCGTCGTCACGGTGACCGCGGGCCACACCCGCAGGCTCCCTCCCCCCACCCCACAGTTTGCACAGCTGGAGGCGCCCTTCCCGTCCTGCCATCCAGACACTCGGGTGATGATCGCTGCTCTGCAGAAGGGGAAACCAAGGCCCAGAGAGGGGGTGGGGTTTGCCCAGGGTCCCAAACCCAGAGCACTGGGCCTCCTCCGTTAGGGCTTTGCCTCCAAACACCACTTGGGGCCCCTCTGCCGTGCCGTGATCCCCAACGGTGCGTCTGCCTCCTGCCGGCCTCCCCCACCCCCGAGGCTGCCCACCCTTTGTCTGGCAGGGACGGCCCACGCCCGGGCTGCCTGTGAAATCTGAATTGGTTTTTCAGGCCATGGATTTTCTGGGGCCTCCTGGGGAGCAAGCCAGTCTGTGAAGAGACAGAGCAAAGGCCCCCGCAGGGCCCCTCCAGGCTCTCTCCTGCCTGGACGGCTGCTCAGAACTTGGCCGCCCCCTTCTCTGCCTCTCCCCAGCCCCCAGGACCTGCCAGCCTGGGCTCAGCCTAACTTGGCCCCGGGGACCAGGAGTCCCCACGGCTGAGCGGGGCCCACACTCCCCCCTCTGGGCCCACGCACGGTCCAGCAGCTCCCTGGGCGAGGGTATTTATGTGTCTGTTTTTCCATTTGGATTTTGTGACTGATGAAACAATGATACTGAATTACAGGCGCAGCGATCGTGCCTTGCGGCAGGCGGGCGGCAGGCTTCCCGGACCGCGGCTACGCCAGCCTCCTGCAGCCCGGTCCCTCGCCAGGCCCTCGCCAGCTCTCACCACGCCAGGAAGCAGGAAGCACCGCCCATTTTCCGATGGGGAAACTGACATACCAGCCGTTTCCCGGTTGAGCCTGCGACCTAGATGTTCAGGCTAGCATCCATTCCACAGCACCACACACCTGCAGAGGCTGCCTGAAGCATCTCAGGAAATCCATTTGTGGCACGATGGTCGGAAGCTTCTCAGGCCTCCTGAATGGGAAAGCCTTGTTCCTCCTGGTTGCCTGGCTTATTTTTCTTGCATGGGCGATGCCTTGGGTACATTGCAATGGAGTGTGTTTTCCTTTTTGCCTTGGCCCCTATGAAGCCCAGAGTCAAACCATTGTCTGTTTTTAGCTGTATGGCACCATGGTACACACTTCTGAATCCTGACCTTACTTCTGGCTTCTCTCCATATTCACTCAGTTGGGTGTTATTTTGTTCTTACTATTTCAGATCCTTTGGGGAATGATGTGACTGAAGTTCAGACAAGGGGGGTAAATCTGGTGTTGCTGGGCCTCTGTGGGGCCCACTTGCTAAATGCCATCCCTAGGGCTCTGTGCAGGGTCCATCGGGGACTGGCACCAGGGTGGGTGCTTTGACAGGAGGGGTGCTTGGTGTTGCTGGTGATGGTGGGGGACCCACTCTGTGGCTTGATTCACGGCAGCTCCCAGGGGAACCACAGAGAAACTGTGGGGTGATTACGTCCAGGGTCAGCAAACAGGTTTCATTTATTTTGCCATTTTTGATGGAGAACAGCCTCCTGGAGCACTGTGTTAAGAAGGGTTCTGTGGGGGCTTCCCTGGTGGTGCAGTGGTTGAGAATCTGCCTGCCAATGCAGGGGACACAGGTTCGAGCCCTGGTCTGGGAAGATCCCACATGCCACGGAGCGACTAAGCCCGTGCGCCACAACTACTGAGCCTGCGCGTCTGGAGCCTGTGCTCTGCCACGGGAGAGGCCGTGACGGTGAGAGGCCCGCGCACCACGATGAAGAAGGCCATCTTCAGGGCTGCCCCACACCAGGGTGGCTCAGGTAGGCAGGACACGCATGTTCTTACCTTACCTGGGGCTCCTCAGACACCAGAGCCCCGTGAGATTTTCATACTCAGGCCAGAACAGAGGCGACGTAAACGTGGACCAACGGAGGTACATGGGCGAGCGAGCCTTTCCCCACCTGCTCAGCCTGGCGGAGGGAGGCTGGGCCCAGGCCGGCCTGGGTGGAGAGGCTGCTAGGGTCTCCAACTCTTCCCAAAGTCCCTGCCCATCCCCAGAGACTCAGAATGCCGGGGTGAAGTGCAGGCCTCGGCAGAGCTGTGCCAGCCTGGCCTGAAGATGGCCCGGTCCTGGCTCCCGGCAGAGGTGGAGGCCAGAGGGGGGCGGGACCTGCCATGGCAAGCCCAGCGAGAGCGGTCTGGACGCCTCCGGGGCAGGCGAGGGGGGACGCGGGGCCGATGGGCGGCCGTCCTCTGGACGTGCCAGTCCTTGGGGGCTGGCCTCTCCCTGGCTCCCTCCTCTTCCCTCCCCCACCCTCAGCTGTGTGGCTGAGACCACAGACCGGGGGCCAGCGGGCTCTGCAGCAAACGCCTCCTGCAGCCCCTCCCCTCCTTCCCAGGCTATGGGCTGGGCATGCAACCGACCCCGGCTTCCTGCCCCCCACCCCAGCCCTCCGTGCTGCCCCTCCTCCTGGTGGCTGCCTGGCGAGGCCCTGGGATGCCCAGACACTGTGCCCAGGGGTGGTGGGCTGCCTCACAGCCCAGACCCTGGGGTGGCGGGGTCCTCCGACTGGGCTGGCCAGGCCTCTCCTCGCCTCGCCGTGGAGCCGACCTGAGCCGGGCAAGGCCGGGCTGGCGTCTCTGAGTGAGTGGGGAAGGGAGGGGGAAAGCCAAAACTTTAAGGTATATGAACTGTGAAATTAAATCGAAATACTCAAATAAGGAATCGCAGAACAACATAAGCAAAGATGTTTACCAGGGCTTGAAGTTAAATACAGATTTTTTCATAAACCCAAACACAAAATGCAATAAAGTTCTGTGGAATGTTAAATATAATTTACAGTGGAAAGAATGTTCCTTACTGTCATAAACCTGCATGCATGGTGTCACTATCCGGGCGCTGGGAAGCTGAGTTCCCCTGGCTGCACTGCTGGGCCTGGTGCAGGTGGGCTGGGCACCCACGGCCCGCCAAGGGGCTGCCGGGCCTGGGGACCCAAGGGGCGGTGGGTGCTCACTGCAGGCACGGCCAGCGCTCCCCTCCTGGGTGGAAGGTGTCACCGGCGGGTCCAGAGATGACTGTGGTTGCCAGATTTGCCCTGCGCTTGGACATTGCTGTAAAGTTCAGGTCAGGCAGAGCTCAGGGGAGGAAATCTCTCCAAACAGAGAAGCAGGCAGTGAGTGGCCACCCAGGTGCTGACTGGCTCCTGGTCCCACCTGGTCTTGGTCCTGGGGCCCCGCCCACCAGCGGGGGCCAGGTGCAATGCAGGCCTGGAGAGCTCGCACCCAGAGACGCCAGCCCCAGGCCAGGGGATGGGGGCCAAGGCACCCAGCTGCCTTTGTCTGCCCCCTCCTCGGCTGTCAGATCCCTTCACAGGAAGATAGTCGTTTACACTGTAGTGAGAATGAGCCCCTTTATTGTGCTCCCTCCCCAGGACACTGGTCTTCTCTCTGGCTGTGGAGTCTTTGTTGACCCTGGAAATCCACTGGCATAGAAAGGCTGGAAAGGGGCAGGGAGCGGCCCAGAGCCACACACCTGATTCCGGTTGAGTTCTGATTGGGACTCACCTTCCGGGCCTCTGGGGGGAACAGCTGAGCTCAGCCAGAGTTCTTGGCCGGGCAAATTTACCGAGAGCGGCAGCCCCTCAGACCAGAATCACAGCCCGCATTTCAGGTGTGTGTGGGTGTGTGTAGGTGTGTAGGTGAGGACGCCTATGTGTGTAGCTGTTTGTGTGACGTTTCTGAACAGGGCCCGAGTGTGTCCATGTGTCTGTGTGAATCTAAGTACCCCTGTGTGTCGCTTGGGGGTGGCAGGGCTCGGTGTGTGCCCGGGGTGGCCATGGCTCTTGCACCCCTGGACTGTGGGGTAGCCCTTGTCCAGGCAGGCAGCCCCGGAGGTTGTGGGCTGGAGGGGACACGCCGGCCGGCACCCCACACCCAGGGCTACTGGAGACGGGCGGAGCGGCCTTGTACCGCGCACTCCTGCAACCCCCACCCCGGCCCCGGCCTGTCCAGGAGCCTGTGTGACGGCTTCAAGCCATGGGGGGTGCGGGGTGCAGGATCCCCATTCCCTGTGTTCAGCTCAGTGTGAAATGAGGCCCCCGCCCCTCTCCCCAGGCCAGCCTTGGCCAGGGATATTGGACACAAAAGTGGAGCCTGGAGAGGCCAGGTGGGCTGCCTTCACCTGGATGGGTGGGTGGGCCGGGATGGAGGGGAGGGTCCCCCGTTGCCAGCAGCATGCCCGGCACGTGGCCCGAGGCTGGGCTGTCCTCCCAGGCCCAGGCCCACCTGGGTGCCCAGTGGGTGGGTTCAGAGCGGACGGCCAGTGTCCCCGTCCACAGGGGCCAGGCTGTGTGCCGCAGTGCTGCCCTCAGCGTCTCCTCCAGCCCCACCTCGGGGGAGGGGCACTGGCGGGCCCAGATCCCAGCCCAGGCTGCCCACCGCTGACCGGTGCCCCCTCCACTCCAAGCCCTCCCCCAGTGCACACAGGTAGGCATCCATAAGCCTGTTTACCAAGCTTGTATTGTGTGCCCACTGCCTACCAGGCCCCGAGCTGGGAGCTGGGACCCCAGCGCCAGATGTGGCCCTTGCCCTCTGGGGCCCCCACCTTGGGGGTGGGACAGGAGCGGCAGTCACGGCTGTGTGGCCAATCGATTTCTGGCCTCGTCAGCCAGGCCCTGGGGAGGGGCTGGGCCCAAGATGGGCCACCTGGGTCCCCAGGCCTCGGGGGGTCCCTGGGGCAGCCCTGTCAGGGTCCTTGGTGTCCCGGTCCAGGGCAGCTGCCCCTAGGGGTATCCTGCCTCCTGCCGTCCCTCACAGGCTGTGCCCTCTGCCTGCCCACAGTCGCCTGGTCACTCTTACATTTGCAGGAGGCCGGTGGCATTTCTCCAGACTCCCAGCCTCCCTAATTTTTGTGCTGCTGCTACAGGGAGTATTTTCTTTAAAAACAGGATGGATGTGAGAAAAACAACAATGCTCCAAAACCACACTTAATGGGTGGGTCGGGCTGGCTCGTTAGCACTGAATAATCGAGCTGCAACCTCACGGCTGGGAAACAAAAATAAACAACCCACCCGGGCGCGCTGGGGACGGGGGCTTCCACATTCAGCCCCCAGTACCTGGGTCCTGGGTCTCAGGACAGCGGCAGGAGGGCTCCCGGTCAGCAGGGGTGCGGGCATCTCCATGAGGACTGCCTTCCTCCGCGCCCTTGCCGGGCACCCACCCTGGGAAAGGTCACTTGAAGGGGACAAACCTCCCAGCCCCTCCCAGGGACGAAACCTTTGTGGCAACCGAAATCCTGGTCGGTAATTTAAGCTTGCTTCCTCCTGCCCCATCCTCAGTGAAGAAGGAGAACAGCTGGCCTTGTCTCTTTTTCTAATAAATCCCATCCGCCTGCACTGCCGGGGAGGGACCTGCCAGCTCAGCTGTCCGGCCCAAGGAGAAGGGCCAGATCTCCATCAGCCCTGGGCTCTGGAAATCGGACGGGGAGACCCAAGCGGCGACCCCTGCCCCGGGCAGCCCTCCACTCGCGCCGCCTTTGTATGAGTGGGTGGGTCGCGCCGGGCCGGCGGGAGGGCCGGGGTCTGGGGGGACGGCAGCCGCTCATTTGTGCAGCGGAGTTCCAGGCGCATTGTGTACTGGGCCGAACTTCAGCTCACAATTTGGGATTAGAGCAAATCCGAGTATTTTTCTGCATGCCTGCCCGCTCCCGGGCACCCAGAGCCTGCTGGGTAACTGCCTATTATCCGCCGGTTCCACTCCAGTGCCCTCCCCAATAAAACTTTTCATACCCTTATAAACGAACTCGATTGCCGTGTTATAAACATTTACACTGTGCTAACAGATCATCTCCGCACATCAGAATTGGCTAAATTCCCTTTTCCAGATGAATATATTGAAGGAGATTAGAGATATGATAGCTTTTCAGATTGCTGAACCCAGAGAAATTAGTTTAGTGAGCATTTACAGAGGCTAAATTGGAACCATTAAATAGTGGATTAAATTGATGGCACTTTCATTGTCTGTCCTTCGGTACTGCTGTAAAATCAATTAGCCGTCACCAGCCCATTCTCCATATAGTGAGATTGTCATCCTCCCTGGAAGCTGATGCAAAACCTCCCAGCGGTGGCGAGGGGTGTGAAAACACACCTATTAGGTGGTGTGGCATGAAATAGCATCAGGGACCCCGGCTGCCCGGGGAAGGCCCCGCCCGCTGCCCTGGCCTCCCTGCAACCCTAGCCTCTGCCGGCTGTGCATCGAGGGGCTGCTGGCAGCTCCCCCCTCCCCGGAGGCAACGGGGACGGGCGAGGGGGGTGCCCGTGGGCATGGCTGGGCCCCCGTAAGAAAGGCCAAAGATGGCACACGTCTGCAGGGAAGCAGCAGTCTCGGAGGGTGCTCAGGGGCTGCCTGGAGGGTAGCTTTCAGGTCGTGACCGAGCGTGTGACTCTTGCTGTCACAAGCCTGTGCTGGGAGCTTACTGAGCATCAGCCACGGATGAGTGGGGAGCCCACTGAACCCTCCCCACGGCCCTGGGGGTCAGGCGCTGTTCTTGTCCCCATTTCACGGAGGAGGAAACTGAGGCCCAGCTGGTCCGGCAGCTGGCCCAGTGTCCACAGCTGGCCCCAGGCGAGCACTGCAGCCTTGAGCAGCTGTCCTGGGCGAGAACCCTCGGGCCATGCCCAGTTCTGGAAGGAGAGCGGGGCCTACCTCACTCACCAAAGTTCAGGATTGAGTGACCCTTGGGGCAGAGAAGCAAGTCTGGGGATGAGTGGATGGTCCAAGCGAGCTCTGGAGGATGGGCCAAGGCGAGGCGCACCCTGGGGAATGGGGTGGGGGCAGGGAACACCCATCTTGGGCCAGCACCCTCATCTGTCCCTGCAGAATTCAAATGATCAGCGCAGGACCCTGGGTTGCACCGATGGGGAAACTAAGGCCCAGAGGCGGTAGGTCCGAGTCACACAGCAGGTGGCAGCCGGGTGGACAGTCAGCCTGTTTAGTAAACCTGGTTTGTGATCAGTCCGATTTGACTCAACCAGCGCCGGGGGCCTGAAGGAACTTCCCCCAAACACACTCTGGACACAGTTTTTTTTTTTTTTTTCCTTTGGCCATGCTGCACAGCTTGTGGGATCTCAGTTCCCCGACCAGGGACTGAACCTGGGCCACGGCAGTGAAAGCCCGGAACCCTAACCACTAGGCCAGCAGGGAACTCCTCGGACACACATTTTAGATGCAGGAAGACAGGGTCGTGTGTGGGAGACGGTGGGCAAAGGGCACTCGGGGTCTGGATTGGGGGTTGGGGCAGTGGGGCCGGAGACTGGGTGGCACGCGGGATCTGGTGACGGCCTTTGCCCTGCTGTGTGCTCTGCCGGGAGCCCTCGTTCCCACTCCTGAGCTCAGCTCAGAGGTCACCTGCCCCGGGAAGACTTCTCTGACCCCGCCACCCCCTCCATCAGGCCAGGAACCCCCCTACCCCGGCTCCCATGGGCTGTTGGGCTTCCCCACGTCATGGCGGTCGTGACACTAGGCAGGAAATGCTGGCCTGCGAGGAGCCCGCCTCCCCATCTGCTCCGGGGCCCGTGGGTCTAGCCCGTCTTTGAAGAGTGGTGGGGGGGTGGGTCCAGGTGTGCTGATGGCCTGGCCACCAGGCAGGTCAGTGAGAACGTGAACAGGATGCAGCAGCCAGGGGAGCCCCGGGCTTTCCTTGGCCCAAGTGCAGGGGAGGCGAGGCGTGCCCTGGGAGCTGACTGGCTGCAGAACGGCCGCCCTCCCGGTGGCCGGAACACGCACGGGGTCTCGTGGCTGTGAGGAGGTGGCTCCATCCCTTCTCAGGCAAGAGCCTTTCCTCAGACATTCTGGCAGCACCCACAGTCCACAGAGCGCTTCCCGCCCGTGAGCCTGGGACGGCCACCGGCTCCATCCCAGACAGGAAACAGGAGAGACTGGGGGTAGGCAAGCTCGCCCAGCCCGGCAGGGGGGAGCTGGGCTCCACTGAGGGACCCCGTGCCCCCAGCCCCTCCCGTGGGGTCCGGGCCTGAGCTGAGCCCTGGGGGGCACGGCCATCAGGACCCCACCCCAGCGGCTCGGTGCTCCATAGCCTTCCCCGTCCTCGCTCTGGGCCCCGCAGGACGGAGGAGGCTGGCGGACCAGCCCTTCTGTGCAACTTTTCAGAGACCAGCCTGCAGCCAAGATGTGGACAATCCTGTGGACGGGCTGAGCCCCTCCAGGCTGGGCTGGGCCTTCGGCCGAGGTCTGTGTGTATGCGTGGAGGCCACGAGGACCCAGAGGGAAGGTGGAATGGAGTGGGCCTGTGGGGGCCTGGGCAGGACCCGCCCAGATGTCCACTCCTGGCTGAAGGGCCCTTAGCTGTCTCCTTCGGAGGGTGATGGGGACGAGCTGCTGGGCGGGTTGCTGAGCGGCCCGTCCTGGGAAGAGTGCAAGGCCCGCTGTGGGGAGAGGGCAGCGGGCAGAGCTGGGCCCGGAGCCTGGAGGTGTGAGGTGCCCTCCCTGGGGATGGGGTGCCCGGCGGCCCCGCACACAGTGCTGGGCACACACTGGCAGAGTCTCAGGGCTTGGGGCCCCCAGCCCCCAGCCCGGGTCCCTGCAGAGTCCCAGCACCGTCCTGCACTCACCTTCCTGACGGCTGACCTCCGGCTGCTCTGAGAACTGGCCGCCCCCAGGCTGGCTGAGAGGCCCCTGCCCCAGCGGATTAGCCCCCCCCAAGAAAAACACACCGCGGGTTTCATATGAGCCCAGCAGGTGGGCGGGAGACCTCACAACAGAGAAGCCCAGACGGGTGGGGAGGGGCTGCGGGGAGCACTGCACAGGTCAGGTGACGCCTGGGCATGGAGATGAGGGGTCTGCAGCCCGGTGGGAAGTCCGGGTCAGAGACCCCCGCGCAGGGCAGAAACTGTGCACCCAGCAAGGACTGTGGGTGGGGCCAGGCTGGGATGTGTCCCCTGGGGTCTGCCCGACACCTTGACTACCTCCTGGGTCTCCCCGCTACCCAGAGGCCCTGAAAGGACTCCTCATCCCATCTTATAGATGAGGAAACTGAGGCTGGGGAAGGGAGGGGTGGCCCCTCTGGGACTGGGACCCCAGGCAGCCTGCACTTGCTCGGCAGAACTGCAGACCACTGGGCCACACCCTCATTTTTCACATGGGGGAACCGTGGCCCAGAGAGGGACAGGAGCCCGCCAAGGTCACACAGGATGCCGGCCCCCTGTCCCGGCCTGGGCCCCTCTGCTGGGGTGTGCAGCCCCTCCCCACCCCAAGCCCATACCCCGGGCCAGGAGGCAGCCCTCGGGGCTGGGTGGAGGCTAGGTGGATAAGGTTTCTGGCAGCTGGCGGGGGTGGGTCAGGTGCGGGGGGGTGGGGGGCCACAGAGGCAGGTGAGAACGGCGGCCGCGGGAAGTTCTCACAGACAAACGGGGTGAACCGGCCGCCCCCGCCAGCCCCTGACAACGGATGTTAAAGTAGAGGGCAGTCTGGGCGCACGTGGCCCTGCACGGGAAAGGGCTGGAGACCCTCCTGCTCGCTGGCTCTGTGCTCGGCGCTCCCGGCTCTCTGCACGCTGGGTGGTGGGCCACGTCTCTGGGCGCCCCCCCGAGCTTCCAGGCCGGGATTCTGGGGGTCCCTCCATTCACCCCCCAGGGGACACTCCAGGGATTGGCCGGCTGCCTGGGAGGAGGACCCAGAGCGGCTGTGTGGACTCTGCCCCTGAGTCACTGGTAGGTGCCTCTGCCCCCTGGGCCTCAGTTTCCCCCCCTTGGACGGCTGGGGCCCCTCCCCCTCCCCCTCCCCTCCCCTCCCCTGCCCTCCCCCCGCCCATCCCGGGGGCTGCCGGGAGGAGAGTGAGCCAGGGCCTCGCCGGCAAAGATGAGACCACAAGGTGTGTTATGGTTGTCACGCTTGTCACAGGCAGAGTTTCACGCTCAGCCCCTGGGGACCGTGAGGGCCTGTGGGGCGGGGGCCAGGGACGCGGGGCCTTTCATCACCTGGGCCGCCGGCTCCCGTTCGGGACAGTCTTCATCTGGCCGTGATGAATGGCTGCAGCTCCGCTTGGAAGGCCTGGGAGAGGAGCCAGAGAAGCCGGGCAGAGGCTCTAAGACGTGGAGGTGAAGGGAGCGCGGCGCCGGGAGGGCTACTGGTCCGTCTGTCCAGGCCACTGTCCTCCGTCCTAGAACGAGAGCAGGGCAGGAGAGGCTGGAGCACGGCGTGGGGGCGTTTCTAAGCACACTTTCTGGAACGTTTGGACGCATGGGAGGGAACCCAGGCTGGGCCATGACGGACGGGCACCCGCGCGTGCCCTAAGCCCAGAGGTGCCCTGAGGCTCTGGGCAGCCCCTGAGATGCGGCTGAGTCCGGGTGCAGCAGGGCTGTGGAGGCGAGACCAGAGGTCCATCTGTGCGGCCCCTTCCTCCCCCTTCCAGTAAGAGGACACGAGCCAGGCCGGAGCGGCCTGCCCACCAGGGACACATGCCCAGCCGTGTCGTGGGAGCTGGGCTGCCCACCTGCTCAGGGGGACCAAGGCAGTGTGGGGTGGAGTGCAGGCCCTGTGGCCGCCGTCCACTGCACTTTGCTGCTCTGGGTCCTGCGTCACCATCGTGGGACACGTCCTCGGGGTTAAAGCCGCCTGGCTCTCTGGCTTCGGGGAGAAGGAAGCAAGTTGGCATCGAGATGTCCTCGAAAACAGGTCGTGTAAGAGTCAGCGATGGACGCGAAAGTTAGTGGGCAAAAGGGAGATGAAACACAGGAACCCACACTCTTCCATGTACCTCCCCGGAGAGACACTTATTAAACTTTCTGTACTTTTTCTGGGGGGGGAATGGTAAAATATACATAACATTTACCATCTTAACCCCTTTTCAGTGTCCAGTTCAGGGGCATTAAACACATTCACACTAGCGTGCAGCCACCCCACCATCATCTCCGGAATATTTGCATCGTCCCGAACTGAGCCTGTTCCCATTAAACACTCACTCCCCTCCCCCTCCCCCAGCCCCTCGCCCCACCCCCTACTTTCCGTCTCTGTGACCCTGACTCCCCCAGGGTCCTCACGTGAGTAGAATCGCAGTGTCCGTCCTTCTGTGTCTGGCTTATTTCACTGAGCCTCAGGTCCTCAAAGTCCAGCCACATTGTAGCAGGTGTCAGTACTTCATTCCTTTCTAAGCCTGAATCTACTGATTAATTACAAAGAGAAAACTAGTAACTTCACATGGGAGAAAGCCAATGGGCACCAGCAGGTGATCAAGCTAGCATCACCCGGGACGGGACAAACATCCCAGGCTCTCCTGACCTGAGGCCCCGGGGAGACACGGCATCACTTTTGGGATGTTCCTGCCCCGAACACACAGCCCGAACATGCCCAGTCATGAGGAGACCCCACAAAGCCACACAGAGGAGCGTCTGACGAAGCAGCTGGCCGGCACTCTTGACAAAACGTCAGTGTCGCAAAAAAGACTGAGATGCTGTCCCAGAATGACCGTGACGACGGTGACATGACAGCTACGTGCAACGCAAGGTCATGGGACGGGACATGGGCGTCAGCAGGACGACTGGTGACCCTTGAAAAAGGCTTGTATCAGGAACCCCATCTATACCCAGGACCCTGGCGGGAATCAACTGTTAAATAGTCAGGAATTTTGCAAACCAGCTGTAAATTATTGAGATTGGCCCTGGTGGGAGTATTTATACCATGGAGATAGGCAAGCGGCACAAAGCAGGACTTTTGGGGGGAGGGGGAGACCTTACAAGCACACGACCGATTCTGTAAGATGTGACATTAAGGGAAGCTGGGTGAGGGTAACTGGAATCCTGTTCATGATTTTGCAGCATTTTTGCAAGTCTGAACTTACTTCAAAATAAAAAGTTTTAAAAAGTTCTAAAATCAGAGACTCAGCTCCTGGCAAACCAGTCCCCTTTCTGTGTCCTTCAGAGGCATCAGACACAAGCCTGACACACTCTTTCCTCAGCCCCTGGGTAACCACACCCTCCTGGCTTCCTTCTTTTCCTCAGTCCCTTTCAGTCTTTTAAAATAGGCTCTAATTTCTTTCTTTCATTCATCTGTTCATCCCTCCACCCATCAATCCATTCACCCATCCATCTGTCATCCATCTATCCCTCCATGATCCACCCATCCACCTATACATCCTCCCCTCTATCCCTCCATCCATCCATTTACTGTTTTTCTTTTTGATAAATTTATTTATGTATTTATTTTTGGTTGCGCTGGGTCTTTGTTGCTATGCACGGGCTCTCTCTAGTTGCGGCGAGCGGGGGCTACTCTCGGTTGCGGTGCACGGGCTTCTCATTGCAGTGGCTTCTCTTGTTGCAGAGCATGGGCTCTAGGCACGTAGCCTTCAGTAGTTGAGGCACGTGGGCTCAGTAGTTGTGGCTCATGGGCTCTAGAGCACAGGCTCAGTAGTTGTGGCACACGGGCTTAGCTACTCCGTGGCATGTGGGATCTTCCCGGACCAGGGCTCGAACCCGTGTCCCCTGCATTGGCAGGTGGATTCTTAACCACTGTGCCACCAGGGAAGTCCCCATTTACTATTTTTAGAGCAACTTAAATGCAGGGTACTGCTCTCGTTTATTGTTCAGTACTGAGCAAAAGAGACAAAGCCCCTGACCTCATGAAGTTCATACACCAATGGCGAGAAAAGCAAGCCAACAAGAAAAGAACTCTGTGAATTAAACACGCAGGAAGGGATGAGGTACCATGGGGGACGGGGTGTGGGAGATATAAAGCTGGGAACGGTGGGTGCACAGACAGTCCGCCCCCTCCCAGCACATCCCGGGGGCCGTGATCTCACTCCCCTCCCCAGCTCCACCATGAACTCCAAGCCTGCAACCGTCTCATCGTTCGATCCAGGCACACAGGAAGCGTCCAAGTGAGTTGGATGGTGTTTGATGGGGCCCCATGTGGGGTTGGACTCCAACATCCGACCCAGACAAGCCCTTGAAACCGGGAATCCCCAGTTCATGGAGGCGCAGGGAGACAGGGGCCCCTGGTCAATGGTGCTGGAAGCCGGGCCGGCCCTGGAAAGGCATTTGGCAACGTAAACTCAGCACCGTGGAAATGCTCGACATCTTTGACCCAGTAATGCCACGTGTGGGAGGCTCTTCCAAGGAAATTACCCAAAATATGGGGAGAGCGTTAGGCCCAAAGATATTCACTGTAACATTATTTTTAACGACCAAAAAAAAAAAAATTGGAAGCAGCTGAAATGTCCAACAATCGGGGAGTAGTTTAGTAAATTATAGTCCACAGACTCGATGGAATACTAGGCAGTCATTAAAAGTGATAATTACAAAGACTGAGCGGTAAAATGCAGACGTGTCTGCTGAGGGGAGAGCAGCGTGTAGAATTATGTGCACATTAGGGGTGTAAGGATGTAAGAAACATATGCAGCAGGGAAAAGCCTGGGAGGGGATGGAGCGGCAGAGGACAGAGTGGTGAGCTGGGGAGACGGAGAGCAGCTGCTCTTTTCTGTTTTCTGACTTTTCTATAAAGTATGATATCTTTAGTAATTTAAGATACAGGCACACCCCGCTTTACTGCGCTTCGCAGATACTGCATTTTCCACAAATTGAAGGTCTGTGGGGACCCAAGTCTATCGGCGACATTTTCCCAGGAGCATCTGCTCGCTTCGTGTCTCTGTGTCACATTTTGGTCATTCTTGAAATATTTCAAACCCTCCGCCAGCCAAAAGATTACAACTCAAAGGCTCAGATGATGGTTAGCATTTTTTAGTGATAACGTATTTTTCGTTAAGGTAGGTCCGTTGTTTTTTAGACATAAGGTTATTGCATACTTAATAGACTACAGTGTAGGGCAAACACAACTTTTTTCTGCACTGGGAAACCGAGAAGTTGGTGTGAGTGGCTTTACCGCGATACTCTCTTCTTTGCGATGGTCTGGAGCCAAACCCGTGACATCTCTGACGTGTGCTTGTACTTAATAAACAGAGTTATTGCAGGATGTCAGGAGTGTGGTGAGTTTTGTTTTCTCTTTGTGCTTTTCTGGATTTTCCAAATGTTCTTCTATGAAGAGGATCGCTCTGGTCCTGTGATGGGAGGAGGTTAGGGTGGGGCCGGAGCGGGGGTGCCACCCCTTGTGGGATCATTGGCACGGGGACACCCTTCCTGCCCTCAGAAGGGCCATCCGGGTGGAGGAGCAGGTGTGCCCACAGCGTCCTGAGGGGGGACTGGCCCCTCGGCGGGCATCACGGGCTACCCTGAAGGAAGCGCCGGGTGCCCTGGGGACGGGCGGACGCTCCCCATCACCAGGAGGCTGCAGGCCGGGGCTCTGGGCTGTTATGGAGGGACGTCTACAAGGAGAACAGGGTGGTCAGAGGCCTGCGAGGTGCACTCCAGGGGAAGAGGGGAATCAACTGGAGGTTGTTCTGCACGTACTCTGCCCAGGCGTCACCTGCACCAACTCATTCATGCCTCAGA
This sequence comes from Eubalaena glacialis, assembly GCF_028564815.1. NCBI lineage: Eukaryota > Metazoa > Chordata > Mammalia > Artiodactyla > Balaenidae > Eubalaena > Eubalaena glacialis. The sequence goes on along the minus strand of NC_083728.1, from coordinate 94,165,448 downwards.
AACAGCCGTGAAAAACAAGCTTGTTTGTCAGAGGAGGAAACGGAGGCTTGAAGGCCTCAAGTAACTTGCCCAGAGTCATGAAGCTGGTAAGTGCGTGAGCACCCCAGAAATGGCTCTCCTAGGATTGTGCAGTGTACAACTTACACCACTGTCCAGGGCCTGCATCAGGGTTCAGACCCAGGTCAACCCGAGTTCAGAGTCTGGGCTTTCCCACGTGGCCCCAGGCCCTGTGCCAGAAACACAAAAATAAGAAGTTGTCCTAGTCCTCAGGGAGCTCGGAAACCAGGGAGAGAGGAGGACACGGGAAAGACAACCGTAAGGATGATGATGATGATGACGGTGCTGCAGGTGATAAAGGCGTTGATGGTCCTGGCGATGAAGGTGATGGTGGTGACAGTGACCATCATTTATTCAGTGCTCTTTATGTCCCAGGCACTGTGCTAAGTCTTTCAGATAAAGTATTTGGGTGGTCGGTACTATCCTGCCTATTTGGTCTTTCAGCCCAGGAAGGGAAGGGCTGATATTTTCACCTAAGTCCACATGATTCCTGGGTCTGGGCTGGACAAAGGCCCGAGGGAGGCCAGGTGTAAGGGGCTAGGACTGAGGTCTATGCAGAGGGAGTCTACCCCCTCCCCCCTCCAGCAGAGGGAGGGGAAACATGATGGGCAGAGCTGATCCACATTGCGGGGGCGGCCCAGATACGGTCCCTGCCTGGAGGGTTGATGCCAGGCCAGCAGTGAGGGGACCAACAGCCCTGGGGCAGAAAGCCGTAGGGGTGCAGATGCCCGGGGCTGAGCAGGGGGGCGTGCACCTGCTCACCTTCCTGTTTTGCAGATGGAAGTTGGGTGCTGCAGAGGGGCAGGTGTATCCGCCATGTTTTTTATTTTCCGTATTTTACGATGCTTTGACGTCTCAGGGGCCCTGCTGGCCAGGAAGAAAGTGCCCCCCGCCCCAGGGTTAGCTGGTCTGAGGTAGCAGATACTCCCGTGAGCGCGCCTATCGTACGGAACCAGCCAGCACAGAGCCCACACCTCAACCCCCTCCTCTCTCAGGCTCCCACGCTCCCAGGGCAGTACCTCAGTCACCCAGGGCCAGGAAGCAGACAGCTGGAGACCCCCCTATACCCCAGAGCCTGCCCCAGTTCTTCAATCCATCCAACCATAAGCCAGTGCACTGCTGACCCCGCCTCACCCATTCCATCCCCTGAAAACTGCAATAAAGGCTCTGGCCCCTGCTCCCCCCAGGTTCCTTCTGCCTCTGGACCGACCCGCTGCTGCCCCGTGTGGCCCTGCATGGCCTGCCCCCTCCTCTGGGGAACTGTGAGTGATAAACTCTTCTTTCAAGGCAGTGGTCTCCACGTCTGTCACCTTATATACCTGATTAAAACACATCATGGGTGCAAATCTCAAGATGGCAGGGGTGGCCTTGGGCCGCATGGCAGATCCAAGTTCAGACACAGGCTGTCTGGCTGGCCCGTCACGGAGCTGCTGAGGTGGGGTGAGCAGGGGTGAGCAGGGGTCCAGAGGGGCCACGGTTGTCCTGTGTGGTGGGTGGCCATGGGGCAGTGGGAGGGGACGCGCCTTCTGAATTCTGCTCGTCTCCCGCTGCTGGGTGTCTGGGGCGGGTCTCCACCTCTCCGTGGGCCTCCTCTGTGGACTGGAGACCTGGGCCTGGGAGCTGCCGGCCGGCCGGGAGGGTGCCGTCCGAGCCAGGCTGCAGGGGCTGCTGAGCTGAGGGCCAGGTGGGCATGGGGCCATCCCCCCCCAGTAGAGCCACCACCCTGCCCAGGACCCGCTTGGCAGCCCCTGTAGGCAGCAGAGGGCGGGCAGGGCCAAAAGCTGGGCTGGGGTGTAGGGGGAGGGCAGTAGCCGGCGGGGCCCCCGGCCGCCTCGCCCCTGTGCCTGCTGGTCGGCATCTGGCCCCGGCCCAGCTCCCCTTCCTCCGGGCCCAGCGCTCTCCGTCCACTGGGCCGCCTCCCCAGGGGTGTCAGGCCCTGAGTGCACGGCCACGGCCAGCCCGGCCGGCCCATCATTGAAGCCTCCCTCCCGTAATTGGCAATTTTGTCATATTTATTCACAACAGATCGGATTGTCAGGAGCTTGCTGGGGCTCTCCGGAGGCCCGCCGTGAAATCGGTTTGAAATGGTGTGTCAGGTTTTTCTCTCCCTGCTGAAGCGACCATCTGGCTGCCGGGCCGGGGCTGGGCTGATACACTGACCCGGGGAATCGCGGCTAAGCCGCTCCCGGGGGCCCGCACGCCTGCGCGCCGCTCCGGCCTCCCCCGTGGGCTCGGCTGCAGGGGGAGACCTAGGCGGGGCAGGGGGGCAGGAGACCGAGAGCTCCCGGGCACCGCGTTGGCCATCCAGGCTCTGCCAGGTTGGCACCTCTCCCACAGCCCTACCCCGCGTGGCCCGGATCTCAGCGGCTGAGCAGAATCAAAGGGTGAGTTCTTTTTTTTTAAATTATTTTAAAAATTTATTTATTTTTGGCTGTGTTGGGTCTTTGTTGCTGCGCGCGGGCTTTCTCTAGTTGCGGCGAGCGGGGGCTACTCTTCGTTGCAGTGCGCGGGCTTCTCATCGCGGTGGCTTCTCTTGCTGCGGAGCACGGGCTCTAGGCGCGCGGGCTCAGTAGTTGTGGTTCACGGGCTCTAGAGCGCAGGCTCAGTAGCTGTGGCGCACGGCCTTAGCTGCTCTGCGGCATGTGGGATCTTCCCGACCAGGGCTCCAACCCACGTCCCCTGTACTGGCAGGCGGATTCTCAACCACTGTGCCACCAGGGCAGACCCAAGGGTGAGTTCTCGATCGTGTGGCAGTTCCGTCTGGGTCGATGGGGGCTCCGGTCCTGACGGTCCTCAGGCCCCTCCCACCACAGCGCATGGCCCTGTGAGCTCCTGGTGTCACTCAGCTGGGGGGCGGGGGCAGCTCCCAGGAAGGCCCTGAGCTGGACGTGATCAGGTGGCCCCACTGGACGCCAGGAGGGCTGCGAAGTGTCATATCCAGGGGAAGAAACGGGCTGGGGGCCCGGGAAGCAGACCCTCAATAAAGCAGGGGCACCAAAACCTTTTTTCTAAGAAATATATTATTTCAAAAATCAAATGGGGCTGCTTCACACCTATTAGGATGAAGTATATATTTTTTAATATAATAATATTATATATATAACATTATATATATTTCTCCAGAAAATAACAAACATTGGCAAGGATGTGGAGAAATTGGAACGCCTGCACCCTGTTGGTGGGAGTGTAAATTGGTACCACCATGGTGGAAAACAGTACAGAGTTTCCCCAAAAAATTAAAAATAGAACTGCCATATGATCCAGCAATCCCACTTCTGGGTCTGCACCCAAAAGAATCGGAAGCAGGACACAAAGAGATACGTGTACACCCACGTTCACAGCAGCATTACTCATAGCAGCCAAAAGGGTGGAAGCCACCCAAGTGTCCATCGATGGATGATGGATGAACACAATGTGGTCCAACCACACAATGGAATATCACTCAGCCTTCAAAAGGGAGGAAACTCTGACGCCTGCTACAACGTGGGTGGATCTTGAGGACGTGATGCTCAGTGAAATAAGCCAGACACAAAAAGACAGATACTGTGATTCCACTCCTATGGGGTCCCTGGAGGAGCCAGGGTCACAGAGACAGAAAGTAGGGGGTGGGGCGAGGGGCTGGGGGAGGGGGAGAGGCATCCGTGTTGAACGGGGACAGAGTCTCAGTTTGGGAAAATGGAAAGTTCTGGAGACGAACGATGGTGACAGCTGTCCAATGTGACCACACTGTGTATGTACTTAATGCCCCTGCACTGGACATAAAAATGGTTAAGAGGATAAATTTTATGTTATGCGTATTTTACCACAATAAGAAAATCAAACGGAGCCACCACCTATGGGGAGACTGGCGTGTCCCGTGTGGCTTGTTTCTGGGCAGAGGGTGGGCCCGGTGCCCCTTTGGGCTCTGGTTCTGGGCTCTGGCTGCCCTGTTCTCTCTGCAGGGGAAGGGGGAGGGGATGGGCTGCCCACGGCCACGCCGGGGACCTCGGCGACCAATGGGCCCTCAGGGCCATGTGGGACCAGGGAGGCCGGACTGTGGGGCTGGAGCCGCACACCAGGCCAGGACTCGGGGGCTGGGACGGGCCAAAGCAGGGGTGGCCTGCTGGGGACACCTGCTTATTTAGAATGCTGACGCCACATCAGGAAAGCCAGTTAGGCAGTGGTGGTGAGAAATTGATTGGTTTTGGAGCAAAGACCAAAACCCAGAGCTCGGAGGTTGTGGGAACGACGGGGAGGAGGGTCTAGTTGGCCCGCCCGTCCTGTGTGTGTCTGTCTGTTGTCCCTTGGAGGAGCCGGGCGAGGGGGAGGGTCCGGGCGCCCCAGCCTGCCACCGCGGCCACCTGCTGGGTCTGCAGGAATAACACTGGATGCACAGAGGCTGGGCTGGGGTCTGTCTTGGAACCCCCATGGTGGGGTCATGGCTCCTCCCCTGGGAGGCTGGCCCGGGGCCCCTCCAGCCCGCACCTGCCCCGCCGTCATCTCCCACCTGGGCCAGAGCGGGGCCCAGGCTGGACTGCTGCCAGGTGGGCTCCCTGAGGCCTCCCTGCCCCTCACCCAGCCCCCACCCTCCCTGGGTTCCACCCACACCTGGGTTCTGGTCTCAGCATCTCTGCTCACTGGCCGGTGACGCTGGGCAGCTAAACGCCCCGTCTGGCCCTCAGTTCTTCCCCCTGTAAAAGGGGGTGGAGGGCGTTGCCCTTCCCTCCCACCCCTTCTGCCTCAAACTGGACGTCTGCTCCGAAGCCTCCAGGATGCACGGGGGCCCTGGGCACTGCCTGGAAGGCGTCATCAGGAGGGGCCCTGCCGGCCGCTGCCCACAGCCTGGCCCGTGCGTCTGTGCAGTGGGAGCCCAGGGACCCGGGAGAAGGCCCTCCGCCACCGGAGGTGGAGGGCGGGGAAGGGGCTCACTCCTGATCATCATGCTAAGTGGGTGTTTGTGAGGCTGACTCGCGGACCCGGGTCTGCTATTTTCCTAAGGCTTAGGGGCGGCCCAGCTCTTTACACAGCACAGCCCTCGGCTGGGCCTCGCCAGGCACCCACCACGCAGGCCCTCGGGGGTGGGCAAGGCGGGGGCAGGGGCTGCCCGCCCTCTGGTCGCCCTCAGGCCAGCGCTGCCCAAAATGGGGCCGCCGGCCGCCGAGCGCGTCTGAGCCAGGATGTGCTGTGCGTGCAGAAGAGAAGACCGCAGAATATTTCAGTAGCGATTCTGCTTCTATGCATCACACGTCGAGAAGATAAGGTTTGGGATCTATCGGGCTAAAGAAAATATATCATTAAGGTTAATTTCACCGGCTTCTTTGGACTTTTTTTCACTACGGCTTCTAGAAAATTCTGAATCACATACCTGTGTGGTCGTGTTCTATTTCTTTGGATGGTGCTGCTCCAGGTAATGTTACCATGTCTGCTCTCAATGATGTAAACCAGGATGGGACGGCAGGCGGGATGGAGGGGGGCACTGCGTGGGTCTGGCACGGCCGTGAACGCCAGGCTGGAGCCTGGTCCTGTGGGACGTGTGGTCAAACCCCCTCCCCTTGAATCTGGTGACTTACTTGACCAATAGTACATGGTGGAAGTGACATCTGGACCCCCGAGACCGGGTCATGAGAAGGCTTGCAGCTTCTCCCTCTTCGTCCTCTTGGGATCCTGAGCGGCCACGGAAGAAATCTGATCACTGGAAAGGCCAGCGGTGGGCGCTCAGCTCCACTGTCCCGCCTGAGTCCAGCCTTCCAGCTGTCCCCACCAGGGCACCCCCAGACCAGCCCCAGCCCCGTCCTGGGCAGTTGAAACCTGCTGAGTGACCTCAGGTGATGACACGTGGAACAGAAGAGCCACCCAGCCGAGCCCTGCCTGAATTCCTGACCACAAACCAGGGAGAGATGGTGAAATGGTTACTGTCAGAACTGCTGACTGGGGTAGTTTGTTATGCAGCCGACGACCGGAAGCACTGATGCACGACTCCCCCTACTCCTCGGACCCATTCCAGATCCAAGGTGTCCCGGTGACGCCCGCACAGCACAGGGTCCAGTTCAGACTCCCACGGTGCCCTTGGTCATCACGTCCACGTAATGTCCTTCAATCTGGAGTAACCCTTCCTTGACTCATGACATTGACATCCTTGAGGACAGCAGGCCGTTTTGTGGAATCACATGCACTGGAGTTTGTCTGCTGTTTCTTCAGAGCCGGTTTCCTGCTTGGTAGGAGTCGCTGCCGGAGGAGATGGTTCTCCCTGAGGATGCCACAGAGGTGACACCGGGTCCTCGAAGTGCGTCCTGTGCGGGGGTGGGGGGGAGGGGGGCCTGGTTTGATCTGACCGTTTGATGAAGGGAGTGTCTGCAGGGTTCCCCGCTCTAAAGTTACCCTTTTCCCTCTGCAATTAATATGTTTTTGTGAGGTGGGAATTGGAGGCTGTAAATATCCTGCATGTCATCAAGGTTTCCATTTATTCCAGACTCGGACACTCTGGCTGCTCTTGTTCCTTCCCTGCCCGGCTCTGGGACCATGATTTCTTCAAAAGCCTCCTTTCCTTCTAGTGAGGAAAGGGGCTTAGAAACCAAGATTTGGGTTCTAGGAGTGCCCATTGCTACCAGCGGGTCACCGCCCCAGGAGGATTTGGGGTGCAGGTCGGTTCCACACAGAGATGGCCCAGCGGATGCTGGCAGCGCCGGGGGACTCGGGGTTCACCGCCTGCAGGGTCTGTCCCCACGACGGGCCTGAGCCACGCCCTCCAGCTTCCTGGCCACCGCTGCAGCTCCTGCTCCTGTGTCACAGGACGTGATTCACGGGGGACCCAGATGGTGTCCCAGAGATGGGCCTGACTGCCATCTGAGCGGGCAGCACACCAGCATGTGCCCTAGACCCAAGTCCGGGGCTCGGCAGGCAGCCTGGGAGCGAGGGGGTCAGAGCGCACCGGGGTGTACTTGGCATGTGCTCGTGGGCACACGTGTTCACATGCACACCTGGGCGTGGGCGTGCGCAGGGAACCGTCCTCACGGCACGTGTGTGTATCTGACACGTGGTCTCTGTCTGTGTCCACACTGTGCGGGGAGCTGAGGGTCTGGGGGCGTCTGGGGGTGCCTGAGAGAGGGTGAATGCTGCTGCACGTGTGTGTGTGTGCACGGACCCACAGATGTTCACGTGTGTGTTCACACGTCTGAGGCTGCTTGTTCACACGAAGGCCTGGGCGTGGAGGGCACACCCGTGTGTGTTCGTGTGCATGTGTGGCCCCCAGGTAATTCTCAGGATGGGAGGTGGTCAGTTTGTGTCTGAGCGCACGCGTGTCTATGTATGTGGACACGTGGGCACACGTGCAGCCGTGCTGAGAAGTGGGGGAGTGGGCATGAGAGACCCCACGGAGTCACGCCATCCCGGCCCCTAAAGATGCTGACCCTGTGCCCCTCCGTCCTGGGGAGACAGTCGGCTCTCTGCCCCTCCCGACAGCCCGAACTTGAGATGAGCCCCAGCTCTCCCCCCACCGTCCCAAGGCTCAGGGGGCTCAGACCCTGGTCCCACGTCACCCAGAGCCCCCTACACGCAGCCCACGCTGCTGGGCGCCCATCCCCCTTGCCTGCCGCTAGGCGTCGGTCGCGAGGAACGAAGGGATTCTTCCCACGACGTGGCTGCCGCGAGGAGGGCTGGCCCCTCAACAGCTGGTGGTGTTTGTGGGACGGTGGCAGCCATGCGGGGGGACGCTGGCCAGAGTCAACCCCAGCCGTGCTCCACGGTGGCTCCAGAGGGGCCCAGCACCCGAGGCCCTGCCTCCCGGGATCCAGGCTGTGGGCAGCAGGGGGCGGCTGAGAGGCCCAGAGGGGCTGGCAGACTCGTCCAAGGTGCCCAGGGGGTCGGGGTCCTGCCTTCCAGCGTCCTGGGCACCCCAGGCCTCCCCCACCCACTCCTGCCAGCAGTGTGCCCCCCACCCCGTCGTCACTGTAGGAAAGGCTCTTACCCCGGCTGAGCCCAGATGTGCTCCCTGGCCTCACCGAGGGGGGCTGGGCAGCCAAGGAGAGTCTCCGTGCCTCGGTCTCTGCGTCTGTAAATCGGGGACGTGGTCCAGTCTTGTCTACTAGGGCCGACCTGGGGGCTGGGAGGCTGCCTACCGCTGGGCCCGAGCCTCAGGGAGCCTCCGCTGTCGCCTCAGCCCCATGGTGGGGGGACCATCGATCCTCGAGGTGGGGGGCCGTCCATGCAGGAGGGCGGCGCATCCCCCATCGACCAGCCGTACCGTGTGCTGGCTCCCCCTGTGCTGTGCTAACAAGCCCATCTTGTGGCGCCTCGGGGCCTAATTGGCAAGACGGGCACGTGCGTGTCTGTCTGGGAGCCCGGCGGCTGTGCCCGCCCCAGCTCGAGGCGGACAGCGGAGCTGGGCCCCCGTGCCGGCGTCCTGCCCCTCGGGCTGACAGCCGAGGCCGCCTGGTTTCTAGAGGCAACACCCAGAGGAAGGTCGTCAGCAGGGATGTCAGCGGGGAGAAGGGGCTTGTTAGTGGGGCCCCCTGAGAGGTGCTGGGCCCACCCCACAAGCCCAGAGGCAGCCTGGAGCCGTCCCACAGTGGGGGGGAGGGCAGTGCAGGATGGGGAGGGAGGGAGAGGCAGGCACGTGGTGAGGGGACTCGGGGCCCTGGCACTGGAGGGTAAGGGAGGACAGGGGTTACTTGGCACAAGGAAGGAAGATGGGGGCAGCCCCAGAACAGAATTGGGGTAAAACCTGCAGGTGCAAGAAAATGGCCACTTACCTTGTCAACTTTGGTGTCCTGCCCAAATGGCAATGAGGTCCCGCCTGCTTCCCTCGGGAGCTGTCGTGGACCTGGGCAAGCGAGGGATGGCCTGGAAGGTAGTGATGTGCCCGTCAGTGGGCGCGTGCAAGCTAGAGGCCAGAGAGAGGACTCCAGCTCTGCATGAGGCAGGAGGGCTCTCAGAGTGGACGCGATGGACCTCAGAAATGTCCCCTCGGGGTCTGCTCAGCCAAGCACGGTGCTACGGTGGGGGCAGGGAACCGTGTCCTTGCCCCCAGAGACCCTCTCCAGTGGGATGACCTGAAGTCGGAGGGCCCGGCTGGGCGCCTCCCTCTGCAGCAGACTCATTGCCTGCTCGGCCTGGGGGTCTCCACATCCCAATCCCCCCAACACCCCAGAATCCAGCTGCCTCTCCCATCGGGCAGCCACCACCCCAGTGACCACAGGTGGGGACATTGATGCCCCGAGGACGGCAGGACCGACCCTCCCAGGCCTCCAGCACAGCTGTTGCTGCCCGGTGCCCACTGCTCCTACCCCGGTAGTCCCCAGATGCATGCCTCACAGCCCACAGCCCGCAGCCCGCCTGGGCCCGGGGTCCTCCGCGCTCCTCACTCTGGGTGATCCGGGACCTCCACCCAGAGGGAGGAAGGGCCAGCCACTCGCTGAGGCCTGATTGGGCTCCAGGGAGGCCCCGCCCTGGATGCTCTGGCTGCACCAGTCAAAGAGCCCATTGTTCATGGCTCTGCCTACAGAGATGTCACGTTGGCAGCTTGAAGCCGGCTGTGATGGGAACGCTCCCACCACGGAGACCCCCAAACACGCCCGTCTTATTTTGCTTCCAGCAGACGTGTCCGGTGGCTCCTCTGCTCCCATGTTCTGGATGAGAAAACTGAGGCCAGAGGGGAGCAGGGTGCCTGGTCCCCCTCCTGGGTGTGGGGGACCCAGGAAGGTGGTGGCAGAGCCTTGCTGCTGTCACCGGGGCACCCGGGCAGCCACCAGCCCAGACAGGTGTGCGGCTGCCCCGCCCCATCGGCCACAGCCCATCCATCAGCCCGCTAATCTTTCAGCATCCGCTGGCCTCTCGTGGGGTGTGATGGATGGGCTCCCGGCCTCGCCGACTGCTGCGAAATCACTCAGCGCCAGACAAGCCCTAAATCTGACGCACGGAGTGTTGAAAGGAGGAATGTCTGTTTTCATAACCTACCTCAGTTACAATAAATATTTAAAATGCACGTAACATCCTCTCGCTGCACAGTCGGCCTCTGTGGCCCCGGCTGCGCAGATTTAATTAGCTCTGGGCTTGCCCCACCGGCCGCGCTCGCCCGTGGACGGAAGGCCCCTGTTTTCTTAAACTCCTGGCCACTGCTGGGCTGACACAGAGCCTTTGTCTGGCCTGGCGTCCCCTGCTGGCCCCCAGCGCTGGGCTGGATGGGTCCCCGGGCCACGGGTGCCCATGGATGGGGGAGCGCGTCCCAGGGCGTCCTGGCTGCCCGGCCAGTGAGCAGCCCTGACCAGAGCCCCCAGATGCTCGCTACCGGGTCCCAGAGGGGCAGGAAGACGACAACCCAGAAATGAAGGCAGAGCCTCAGCCCTCGTCCTGGATAGCTGTCCCAGGAGCCGTGCCCACCCCAGCGGATAGCCCGGCGCCAGGCCCACTTGCCTCCCTTCCGCCTTGGACCTCGGCTCCCGGGATGGCAGGACCCCCGTCCTCATCAGGGGCCACATGGGCACCAGGCCCTGTTAAGGCCCTTGGGGATCATGTCCCCGACTCGCACGGACCCCTTGAGGTGGGGACGATGTCGCCCATTGTAGAGATGAGGAAACTGAGCTCAACGTGGAGAAGTGACTCCCGGGTCACCTGGATTTGTCGGAAGCCCCGCCTGCTGGCCGGCCTGCCTCAGCCACTCCTTCACTCGCCATTCGTTAGTTCACTCGTGCACGTGCTCCTTTCGCGCCAGCCTGCGTCTTCCTCCCTCCCTCCCTCCCTTGGGTAGAATGGAGATGCGAAGGGGGTTGAGGGATCAGGGTGGCATGGAGGAAAGCCTGGCATTCTTCCTGGAGGGAGTGGCTGCAGTGAGTCCCTGCTCAACCGGCCCTCTGTCCCCTGGCTCCCCAGGAGGCCTCGCCACCACCCAAGCCTCGTTCAGCCTCCGGGACGTGCAGGAGAGAATACATTTCTGTTGCTTCGTCACCCCGCTTGTGGGGCTTTGTTCAAGCGGCCCGGGACACCAGTACAGTCAGGCTCCCGGGTGTGGGTCCCAGTCCTGCCTCGCCTCACCTCCCCCGTTCGCCCCGCGGCATCCTGGGGTTGTGGGGTCCGAGTTCTCCGGGCAATGGGCAGCACCTCTGGCTGGGCCTGGGGCTCAGCCCAGCCTCCCGGGCCTTTCAGCCCCTGGATTGTAAACCAGGGAGAGGAGGCTGGGGGACGGGGAACGTGCATCCCCACCCAGAGCCCCAGGCTGTGCGCCCCCTGCCTGGCTTTTCCGGATGGCGTTGGGATTCAGGTAGGGACAGCGTCCCAAGGATGTGATGCTGGAGTGTGGGCCCAGAGAGGAATGCCAGTGGGGCTCCCCAGCTTGCCTGCGGCAGGTGCTGCCCTCAGTCCGGGGCCCGAGGGCTTGCCCGGCACTTAGGGGGCCACCCCCTCTTCCTGAACCCTCGCTCTGTCTGTCCCGACGGATGAAATCACACCATCCACCCGCCTTGATGTTCCCTAGGTGCCATCCTCAGGCAGTGGGACAGGTCCAGCTGTGAGGCAGGACAGGCAGGCCTGGGTTCGGGTCCAGACACAGCCCCTGCAGGCTGTGCTTTCGGGCAAGTCCGTAACTTACCCGAATTCCAGTTCCTTCCTTTTCGGGAGTGTGAGGGCTCACTGAGAGGCTCACGGCCCCTGCGCCGAGAACGCGCTGCAACAAGCCACACCAAAGCCTAGCGGCTCAAACCACATCTGTTTTGCTTACAACTCTGCACCTGAGTTGCTTACAACTCAGCCGCCCGATCGGCTGGTCTCTTCTCTACCTGGGGTCCTGTCAGCTAGACCCACGTGCCAGCTCCCATCTCATGGTCAGTGAGACTGACAGCCTCCCCTGTGGCCCGGGCCTCCTCAGAGCACGGAGGCTGGGAGCCAGGGCTGGGGCTGGAGAGCGGCGGGCGGAAGCTGCAACCCTTTTTCCACTCAAGCTGGACACCACAGAGCTGCCCTTCCGCCACGCACTGTTTCCTGGGAGCGAGGTGCTAAGCCTGGCCCACCTTCCAGGGTAGGGAAAGCAGACCCCTTCTCTTGCTAGGGGAGAGGAAAATTCTAAAAGAGCGTGTAGGATGGGAGATACCGTTGCGGCCATCCTTGGAAGGCACACCCAGTCACATGAGTCATCAGCGGCCACTTAAGGCCCATAGGGTAAGGCCTGACCCTGACCTTCGCCCCTGCTGATGTACCAGCGTCCCCTCTCTGCCCTGGGGGCCCTGCCCTCCTCCAGGCCCTCCACCCCACCCTCCCTCCTGCCACAGGGACTTTGCACATGTGTCTACCTCTGTCTCTTCTCTTAGTTCACACCCACTCTTCTTTGGGGGCCCAACCCAAGGTCACCACCTCAGGGAAGCCCTCCCTGATCTCTCTGCCCTGACCCATCCCTTTCATCAGCTTTTCTCTAGGCTCCCAGCCTCCTCCTTCAGAGCGCAGGGTCAGTCTGCAGTTCTGCCTGATATACAAATATCGTTATTTAGCAAACGTCTGTCTCTACAATTCCCTGCTCCTCCCCACAGACCATAGGTTCTAGTCCTTAGCATGGATCCTGGCATTCAGTAGGCACTCAATAAACAGCTGTTAAATGAAGAGAGAACAGAAGGCACTTGGATGAGTCAGAGCCCACCAGAGAAAGTGTAGGTTAACCTGTATATAACATAGGTAGGTACATAGGTAGGTAGATAGATAGATGGATGGATGGATATCGCAAGGTCGGCCGATGAGGTGGGTGCCGGCAGACAAGTCTGCAGTCTGTAGGGCAGGCCTCTGGGAGGGCAGCTGGAACTCTCGGGCACAGGCTGAAGCTGCCGTCCATGGGTGAAATTTCTTCTTCCTCAGGAAACCTCGGTTCTGTGCTAAAGCCTTTAACTGATGAGATCCGGCCCACCAGATGATCCAGTATAGTCTCCTGGACTTAAAGGCGGCTGACTCCACATGCCGGCCACACCTGTGCACCCCGGCCACACCTGTGCACGCCGGCCACACCTGTGCACACCGGCCACACCTGTGCACGCCGGCCACGTCTACCAAGTGCCTCCCAGCAGCGCCTAGAGAGCCTTTGGATCTCGGGGACACAGAGACCCGGCCACCACGGCGCGTAGCAGGGCCTCACTCCCTTCCTCCTCGACGCCTCCCACCTGGGATGGATGCCGAGGTGAGCCCACGGAGGGTGCTGAGTGCCCGGGCCTCCCGGGGCAGTTTCCCCTTGGCGGGGGGCAGGGAATGCTCAGCCTCGGAGGGTTTGGGGGTCCCGTTAAGACGTTCCATCCAGCAGGAGAGACGGGCCTGTGAACAATTGAATGAGACGTTCCCTGTTGAGAGCTGCAGAGGAAGCTGGACCAAGGGTCCCACGGAGCACGGGACCAGGTCTGTTTGGAGGTGGATACACGTGTGCGTGTGTAGATGTGTGAGTGTGTGCACATGCATGTGTGCATGTGTCTGTACACGTGTGTATGTGCAGCCTCAAGCAGAGCATTCTAGAAGCAGGGCAGGAGCTGACTGCCTCATCCGACCTGGCCTTGGGAGGCGCAAGCCTCCCTGTAGCCATCCCTCACAGCTCGAAGCTCTCAGGAACCAGCCCAGGTTCGAGGGGAGTGGCTACAGAACCCCCTCCACGAGCAGCAGGAAAACAATGGGGACCATGTTTTAATTTGAGACCATGTTTTAAAACCACATAGCTGACGTTGTCGGATAGATTTTCCAGAAAAATCACTCGCTGGGAGCCGGGTGCGGAGGCCAGAGGCTGGGAGGCCTGTTAGCTTTGCTTCTCTGAGCAGATCAAAACAGCCTCTGCAGAGTAGCAAAGGGTGGGCTGGGGGAGAGGAGAGGCACCCCAGGGCCAAGGGCAGGGCCAGGGGGCCGGACAAGGACGCACGGTCAGCGAGCAGACGTCCTTTGGGCCAGGGAAGGCCAGAGGGCTTCCTGGAGCAGGGGGCAACCAACAGGGGCTAAGAGGCCTGCTCCACCCCCGAGGAGCTCTGGACAGACCCTTTGGCGTGTCTGGACCAGCCCCCTGCTCTTCTGACCCCCAGCCGGCCTGCCCACGGCTGGCCGAGGTCCTGGGGCGCGTGTGTGGCGGAGACCCCGCCAGCGGGCGTTCCGCACGCACCGGAGCCGCTCTGGCTCCCACCCGCTCGCGCCTGTTTATGAAGCGGAGGGTAAGTGTTTAATTAGTCGCCTAATTGCCTGGGTAATTGGGAGACGTACTCAGCTCTCCAAGTAATCAGTCGGAATAGGCCTGGAAAATATCTGGCCCAATATTCATTAGTGTGGTTCAATCGTTACACAGTTACCGTGTTTGGTTCATGACAAGGCCCAGCAAACAGCTGCGTGCCCTGCAGCCACCCGCCAGCCCTGCTGGGGCAGGTCGCCCCGCGCACACCCCGGGCCTCCCACCGCCTGTCCTCCTCCCCCACACCCCGCACCCCCAGGGGGTCTGGCAGCCGGGGCGCAGGGAGGGCTCAGTGCACTGGCCCAGCAAGGGGGTCGAGTCCCCAGTGGCGGTGGGCCGGGGAGTAGGGGCTCTGGCCCATCAGTGGTACCACCCGCACGCACAGCCCTTTATAAAGCAGGTGCCCATCCACAGGTCTTTGAATCTGCACAGCCCCGCAAGGTCCATAAATGTGCCCATTGTACAGACAGGGAAGCTGAGGCCAGGGGGACCAGTGGAGCCAGGTCTCCCCCCTGGATCAGCAGCCCCCCTGGAGGTGGGCCCAGCCCGGGCAGGACAGCCCGCCTGCTCCCTGTCCCCGGACCCCGCCGCCCACCAGGAGGTTTGGTCCTCCGTGGAGGAAGCTCCTGGCAGCAGAGGAACGTCAGTGGGAGCGCTGGGCCCCCATGGGGGAAGGCAGAGTCCTCGCCTGATGTCTGCTGCTGGGAGCGAACAGCCACCTGCTGGCCCAGCGCTGGCCACTCACATCCTCCGCACCTGATCCCTGGTTGCCCTCCCCGCACCAGGCTCTGCGCTCTGCTGTGGTGGGCACAGCCGTGACCACACGGGACCTGACTCTTGCATCCCCACCGACTTCCTCAGGGCACCTGGAGGGAGGGGAAGATGCTATAAGGGTCTTTGTGGGGGAAGTGGAACCAGGCCGGGGGTGGGGCGCTCCCCACATGCTCGAGCCAGGGCCCGAAGGAGGGGGCAGAGGCAAGTCGGGGGAGGGGAGGGAAAAGCATTCTCAGTGGCTGGAATAGCAAATGCAAGGTCCCTGAGGCAGGGGGGAAGGCAGAAGGCCCTGGAGCTGCAGGTAGTGGGCGGGGAGGTGGGTGATGTCGGGAGGTGGGGCTGCGATCTTGCTCTGGGAGTCGTGGGGGCCCTTGAGGAGGATTAAGGGGGCATTGAATGATGCTGTCCGGTTGGCATTTTTAAAAGACCCTCTGTAAGGAGGATGGGTGGGGGACCCAAGGGGAGGCCGAGAGACCAGTGCAGGGGGCCAGGTGAGCTCCGGACTCAGGCCCAGGCCCCAACCTTCTCTGCCTGCTCTGGGCCCAGGAGGGGGGCTCGTCCTCCTCTGGAGGCCACGGCCCTTCTTCCAGCTCTCACCAGTGCTGGCCCAGCCCTCCCGCTGCTCCAGGCCCAGCCCAGCAGGGCTCCTGCGTGCTTCCTCCCTTAGTCAGGCCCACACCTTCCAGAGCAGCCTCCCTGTTGAATCGCCTGCCCCAGTGTTGCCCCAGCCCTCGGCGACAGGCCACACTCACTGGTCTTGCCTGAGTCCTATTGTGGTCGTGGGGATTTGTTCACACACTGAAAGCCCTTGAAGTGCAGATGCGTTACCTCGTGGATGGCACACAGAAAGAGCTGAAACAGAATCGGAAACCCTGGCTTGGGTCCCAGCCCCACTGTGTGACCCTGGGCAAGCCACTCGCCCTCTCTGAGCTTCGTTTCTCATCTGGGAAATGGGGGAGAGAATAATACCCACTGATGGGATTATTGTGGGAACATGAACAGAGACACGGAGTACCTGGAGGAAAGTAATTTGGGGGATGGTAGTGTGAATAGCCACTGTAGGTGGTGTCCCCAGCTGCTGCCTGGGCTGGCGTTGGTCTTCACAAATGTCACCTCATTTGGTTTAATCCTCCCACCCATTTTTTAAAATAGAGGGAAAATTCATACAACATAAAATTAGTCACTAACCATTTTAAAGTGAACAATTCAGTGGTATTTAGTAGGTTTACAATGTTGTACAAACACCACCTGTATCTAGTTCCCACACCTTTTTATTGTCCCCAAAGGAGACCCAAAATCCATTAACAGTCGCTCCCCAGCCCCCCTCCCCCAGTGTCTGACAACCACCAATTCTCTATGGATTTGCCTATTCTGGACATTTCTCATAAATGGAATCATATACTATGTGTCCTTTTGTGTCGGGCTTATTTCACTCAGCATCATGCCCTCGAGGTTTGTCCACGTTGTAGCAGGTGTCAGAGCTTCATTCCTTCTGTGGCTGACTCACATTCCACTGTGTGGGTATCAGCCATCTTTGGAAGCAGGTATAATTATGGTCATTTTACAGACGTAGAAACTGAGCATCAGAAAGGTTTCTCTTGTCTTCTGAGCTTACAGTGTCAGGATGTGAGATATTGGAAGGGGTGTAGTTACTGTTTCCAGTGCTTTTCATCCCTTGTGTGGACTCACATTGGTCTGTTGTTATTTTCCTTCTGCTGGAAGGACTTCCTTTAACACTTCTGGTAGTACAGGTCTGCTGGGGGTGAGTTCTTTCAGCTTTTGTTTGTCTGAAAAACATCTTTATTTCATCTCCAGTTTTGAAAGAATTTTTGCCGGGTATAGAATTCTAGATTGATGGGGTTTTAGGTACTTTAAAGATATTGCTCCACTGTCTTCTTGCTTTATTATTTCCATGAGAAATCTGCTGTCACGCTTATCTTTATTCCTCTGTATATGTGCCTTTTTTTCTCCGCTTTTAAGATTTTATCACAGAGCTTAAAGAGCTTTTGAGCAATTTGATTGATGTGCTTTGTTGTAGTTTTCTTCATGTTTCTTAGACTTGGAGTATGTTGAGCTTTTATCTATGAGTTTATCGTTTTCATCAAATTTGGTAAATTTTCAGCCAAAGTTCTTCAAATATTTTTGTTTCCCCGTTTTCCTTCAGCAACTCCAACTACACAAAATTAGGCCACTGGAAGTTGTCTTTCAGACAGCTGATGATCTTTTTCATTAAAGAAAAATTTTTGACCTTTCTATTTTCATTCTGGATAACTTCTCTTACTATGCCTTCAAGTTTATCAATCTTTTCTTCTACCATGTCTAATCTGCTATTAATACCATCTAGTGTATTTTTTTATCTGAGTCATTGCTGTTTTCAACTCCAAAAGTTCAATTTGGGCCTTTTTTTTAATATCTTCCATGTCTTTTCAAACATATAAAGTAGTTATGATAACTGATTAAATGCCCTTGTCTGTTCATTCTAACATCTGTGTCAGTGCTGGGTCAGTTTTAATTAATTGAGTATTCTCATCGTGGGCCATGTTTTTCTGCTTCTTTTAATGCCTGATCATCTTTGATTAGATGCCAGACATTGTGAATTTTGCCTTGTTGTTTGCTGGATGTTTTTGTAATCCTGTAAATATATCAATACATGAGCTGTGTTTTGGGGATGCAGTTAAGTTATTGGGAAACTGATCCTTCCCAGTCTTGCTTTTATTGTTGGTTTTGTGCAGCTCTCAATTTAGTGCTAATTATTCCCCACTACAAGGCAAGACCTACCTGAATATTCTTCCCAAGGCCCTGTGAATGATGAGTTCTTCCAACATGAGTCTGCTGGTAGGAAGAGACATTTTCCCAGCCTGTATGAGCACGGGACATTGTCCTCTTATCCCTTTGGATGATTCTTTCCCAGGGCATGGGTAATTTCCCTACCTTCATGCGGTACTCAGTTCAGAGTCCTTACTCCCTCTCCTTTTGGGTGCACTGTCCTGCAAATTCCACTTTGATATGCCCAGATTCTTGGCTCTTTCTCAGGTAGTTTGCCAGGTTACGTCTGGGTTCTTCCTTTCTGCCTCATGGTATGAAAAGTCTCCCAATGGCAGGACTCACCTCATTTCTCCCCCATCTTTCAGGAATCTCTGTCCTTCACTGCCTGATGTCCAGTATCTTAAAAAATATTCTTTCTTATATTTTGTCTGTTTTTTTAAAATAGTTGTTTCAGATGGGAAGATAAATCTAGTCCTGTTACTTTATCTTGGGTGGAAGTGGGAATCCTCAGACAGTTCCCACTGCAGGAAAATCAGAACCCAGACATGGATCCTGGGGATGACATTTGAACCCTGGATCAAGCCAGGCCTGAAGTCAGAGATCTAGCCCAGACAGTTCAGCTCTAGGAGGCAACAAATTCCCTCTTCTCTTTAAGCTGGTCAAGCTGGCTTTCGGCTCCTTGCTACTGCCAGCTTCCTATCCAACCATTGCTGCACGAGGCAGCTCCCTGGAGGTGAGAAATGCAGCTATAGGAGAGAGTGGGAGTGAGTGCAAGGCTAGGCCGGGCTGGGACAGGTGCAGGGGCACAGAGTGAGTTCTGTGCTTCTGAAAACCCACCCTGACCAGGTGAGGAGAGTGCATGGGTCCCATGTTTCCCACTCCCAATCCTCCAAAGTCTTCTCAAAACACTTGGAATAAAGCCCAGAGTCCTCAGTCTGAACTGACACGGCCAGGCCTCTGTTGCCCCCTCTCTTGCCTCAGTGCCCCTGCCCGAGCCCTGCAGGCTACCAGCCCATTCCCACCCCAAGGCCTTTTCACCGGCTGTGCCAGCTGCCAGGGTCATGCCCTTAGGTATCTGTGTGGCTCCACAGCACGCACCCTAGATCCCCACACAGGTCTGGGCACACAGCAAGGCAGTGCCTTTCCCCTCCCGGGGACCTTATGCCAAGGAGGGAACAAAAGGGGGGGGTGGGCCCCTCAGAGGCTCCTGTGACCCCAGAACTTCCTAGAACAGGCCCACCTCCCTGGGGCAGGGCCGGAGAGGCCTGGTCCCAGACCTCCAAACTGCCCTCCCGGCAAAATATCCCCATCCAGCAGAGAGGATGGGTGGGGGGAGTGAGGAAAGGAAAATAATTACTTCTCAGCCTCTAACCCTTTCTGGCAAGTGACTCGGTAATAAATAATCCCCACGTCCCTCCAGCGCGATCCATCAGCAAGAGATCCTAATTACTTTAGGCTCACTTCGAAACCGCTTCCAGCCCCGCTTCCAAATAAATAAAAAATTAACATGGGACCGAGCAGAGACCCAGACGCAGGGGTCCCAGCCCCCTCCCTGAGGTGTGCCTGAGCCGGGGTGGGCGGTGCCCCCGGGGAGCCCCATGCACCCCCCCGAGGTGGGGCTCGAGGCTGGCAGTCAGGGGAGGAACTGGCTGCCCGGCACCCCTCCGACCCCGGGCCAAGGACCCACCTGTCACGTCTAGGGTCTCAGCTGGGAGGCTCCCACCCTGCAGGCCACTGCCCGGGCCCTTCTGTGGCCCTAGGGCACCGTGGTCTCAGGTCAGACCCCGGGCCCAGCACCCACTGGACGTGCTAGCTACAGCCTCCTTCCTCCCCGACCCACTCGGCCGAGCCTCTCCATCCAGGGCTCCGCTGTGCCCTCCATCAATAAGCCTGGGGGTTGACGAGCTGAGCCCTAAATGCCCCTGAAGCCCTGGCATTGAGCCCCCGCCCACGGGGGGCCCTGACTTTCTCTCTTTGCTGGCCTGGGGACCCCACTGCCTGTGTCTGGGCCATGGCTAGGCCTCGGCCGCACCTCTGAGCCCCCCATGGAACCGGAGCCTCTTTGGAGGAGTCGCCGGGGCAGCCTGGCCCTCCCAGCCCCGGATCGCCCGGTGGGTGGGCAGCGGCCTCCTCTGACAGTGACCAGGCGGTGGACGGGGAGGAGAGACCAGGCCCGTCCCCGCCCGCCCCAGCTGGCTCTGCTCAGGGCACATTCCCCCAGCCTCACAGCCCCCTGAGCTACCGGAGGGCCCCCGCCCAGACCCTGCCCACTGCACGTGCGGGAAGGGCCCCCGCCCCGCTGGCCCTGGCCTCGTGGAGCTGCAAGCCAACTGCAGGGTGGGGACAGAGCTCGCCTCCGCCTGCGGGTCGGGACAGTGGGGGGCCGTGGGGGTGGCCCGGACGCAGGGCTGGCGACCAGGGGCCGGGCAGGAGTGAGGCAGCTGGGGGCACGTGGGGCCCCTCGCCAGACCCTCCGTGGGAGAATTAATTAAACACATCTCCCTCTGCCGCCGCCGAGCGATTTCTGCTGACCTCACCAGGCCGATTAATATTTAATTAGCCTTTAGGAGGAAAGGAAAGCACTTATTAACCTGCTACGTCAATCTGTCAGCGCCGGGGCTGGGTCTCAAATGGACTGCTTGGCAGGGAAGGGGGAGAATAATGACCAGGCGGGCTGCGCTAAGGTCTGAGGGCTGGGCTTGGGCCTCAGGGCCTGAGTGGGGTGGGCAGGGGCAGGGCAGATGGTGCCCGTCACCGGGCCCGGCGTCCTCTGAGCGCCACTCACGGGCCTGCTTCCAGCTCAGGGTCCCAGCCGCTCTGGCCCCGGTGCCTGGGGCTGACTTGTGGGGGAAGGAGCGTGGGGGCCAGCATTTGGGAGGGCTCCATGTTGAGGCCCCGGGAGTGGCGGGGACTGCGCCAGGCAGGGCCCTGCTGCCACAGGAGGTGCGGCCAGATCTGGACAACCAGACCCGGCAGCCGCCTCTCCCAGCTCAACGTTACCGTCGGGCGGGGGCGGGGGGGCTACGAAAGCCAGAAGAGTGAGCTTTGTGTGAACTCTGCTGATCGTCCACTTCTAGGATAACAGACAGACTCCACGTTCCAAAAGCTAGGGGAGCCGGGGTGGAGTGAGTGGCCCACGCCAGCGCCTGCGGCCCCAGCACACAGTAGGTCCTCAGCAGACTCTGGAGGGATGGACACACGGAAGGGTGGGGAGTGGAGCTGGAGGCGGCAGACTCAGGAGGACAGCCCCGGCCACCACTGCTGCAGGGGCCTCGGCATCTGGCCCCACCCACTGCGGCTGCCAAACCCTGGCCACACCCCTACCCTCATGGTCCCTCCCACAAAGCCCCTGGACCTTGGCACGTGCTGTGTCTGCACCGAAAAGGGACTTTGGCTCTCAGCAAGCTCTGGGGAGGCCGTCAGGGCCAGTGGGGGTGGAGGAGGAGGAACCCTGAGACCCCTGGAGGGTGTCCCCATGCAGACATTACCCAGATGGGGGCTACAATCAGCGTGGGGCGGGGACACCTAGGATGGGCTGCCATGGGGGACTGCCCAGTGCCCCTCTCTGCCAGCCAAGCCTCCAGGCCCCTCCTGAGCCCAGAGCCAGGCACACGGATGACTCTGCCAGGACCTCTCTCCCCGATGTTGGCAGGTGGTGATGAAATTTTTAAATAAGACCAAAAAAATTAAAACTCCCCCGAGTTTTATTAACTAGCTAGGTAATTATAAACTGGCTTAATTAAAATCTACCCTCGGAAAGCACTGCTGGGCGGCCTGACAGGGAAGGAAGATGGGGGTGTGGCTTCCTCGTGACCGGACTCGGTTTCCCCAGGCATAAAGTAGGGAGGATACTAACCCCTGACCCAGAAGGGCTGTCGGGAGCACTGAATGCAGAGAGTTCACCTGTTCAGAGAGGCCAAGGGCCCCGCCCAGACTGCACAGCAGTAACTAGCAGGGCTGAACTTGACCCTGAGGAAGACAGGGGCTTCCCTTCCAGGCCTGATCCACGCAGGGGTGGGTGCAGAGGGTCCCGGAGACCCTCACAGAGAATGCAACAAGCACCCCGACGTGGTCAGCATGGGGGCCTGGGGGCTGCAGAATCTCCCAGCCCAGGCCCATCCTCCCTCTGAGAAGGTGATGGTGGAGCCAGGCCTTACAGGACGAGTGGGGCTCATTTGCTGAAGAAGAGCAGTCCTGGAGAGGGCACACCCGGTGGAGGGCACGGCAGAGGCAAGGGCCAGGAGGTGTGGATGGCCCGGAGGTTCAGAGAGGCTGCAGCTCGGTGGGAGCAGGACAGGGTGGGGGCACAAGGGACCAGGTGAGGCTGGCTCGGATGCCGGGCTTGGGGTCTGGGGCTCAGCCAGGGGCGGGGAGAGGAGCCGGGCCACCCAGCGCCCTGAGGGGATCTTGCTCTGGCGGCCTCTCTCTCTGACCAGGGCAGCCGTGAGGGAGGGCGGCAGGGCCCGCGGGGGTAGGCACAGCTCGTTGGTCCTGGGGCAGAGCCTCCAGACCGTTTGCCGGCCCAGCGTCAAGCCACTGCCGCGCTCATGGATGGGACCCTGCTGGGCCTGGAGGGACGGGACCAGGACCCCAGAGGGGCCCGACGCCCAGTGGGGAAAACGGGGATGGGGAGGCGGGAGGTGCTGGGAGGATGGAGGTGTCTGGGGAGGAGTCCAGGGGCTGGGACGCAGGGAGAGAGACAGAGACAGAGAGCAAGAGAGACCCACCCCGGCGTGGGACGGGGAAGGTGCCCCTTGCAGAGGCGTAAGCAGTCCCCTCCGCACAGGGGTCCCGGGGGTCCTGGTGGCCCCGAGGCTGGAGGAGGTTAGGCCCGCTCGCCCTGTCACCCCGCAGGGATTGCACGACGGGTCTTCGCCACCCCCACGCCGACTCCAGCCCTGAGAGCCCGGGGTGTCCCCACCACAGCCCCCTGGCCCGTCTGCCCACCGAAAGGGAGACCTCTCC
This sequence comes from Eubalaena glacialis, assembly GCF_028564815.1. NCBI lineage: Eukaryota > Metazoa > Chordata > Mammalia > Artiodactyla > Balaenidae > Eubalaena > Eubalaena glacialis. The sequence goes on along the minus strand of NC_083728.1, from coordinate 94,142,746 downwards.
ACGGCAGCCGGGGCCGCAGGCAGTCTTGGGGTCATTCAGGCCTGGGTCTACTCCTGGCTTGGCCACTGGCTGGCTGTGTGGCCTTGGGCGGGTCATCTGGCCCCAGCCTCAGTTTCCCCGCCTCCTAGGCTGCTGTGAGTACATGAAGCAACCAGCGCACAGTAGGTACCCTCACCAGGGACCCGCCAGCCACGGCCCCACCCACCCCTCAAGGCGGGGAGTCTGGGATCCCAGCCTCAAACCGCCCCCACCCCGCAGTCTGTTCCGGCGGCCGCCCCGCGGCTCATAAACCCCTGAGCTTTGATCTGTCCTCCTTCCGTCGAGCCGGAAGAGATGGGGGCTCCTCCCAGCCCAGCCCCTCAGCGTCGAGCCCCCCCTACACCAGTGCGTCCATTAACCTCTGCACTCCGGCCGGAGAGGGCAGTTTCAGCCCCCGCCTGTTCCCATGGGGGGCGCCCACAAGGTGGGGCTTCGAGGGCGTCCTGCGGGGCAGGGGCCCCGCCCCGGCGGCCGTCCCAAAGGGCCCAGGGCCTTGGGTTACCGCGGACACCAGGAGACCCAGGGCTGCAGTTCCACCTGAGAGGGTGGATGCTGACAGCCTCAGCTTGGACCCCCAGACCCTCGTCACCCCCCAGCAGGGGCAACTTCCTTGTGGTCTGAGGGCCTCTCCTGCCCCAGGGGACCCCTTGGAGGTGCCATGGGAGAGACCCTCCAGAGTCCCTTTCTCACCCCATGCCATCCTGCCCACTCCCTGTGACCCCACCGCCCCCTTCCAGCCCCTGGCCGTCTTCCTTGGGGCTTGTTCCATCCCAGGTTGGTGGGAAGCAGCACGCCTAGAGCCCTGCTGCTCCTGTGACGGGGGCCTCCCACCTGGGCCCGCTGGGGAGCTCGGGCTGGCATCCAGCTCCACCCCCGTCCTGCCCCTGGGCCCAGGGGACGCCCCCGCTCCTCCCTCCGGGGTTCTACACATGACGGGCCCCCCTCTTCTCTGCCATCCCCCCACCACGCCTCTCACTTTGTCACAGTGGTTCTTGTCATCGTGCCTCCAAGGCGATGGGGCTCCTGATCTGCGAATGGAGCGGCAGGGCCACTGCCCTCAGCACGCATCACCCACTGAGACCCCAGACCCCCCGCTCACTCTCGCAGGAGACAATGAGCGCCCCTCGCCCGGCCCGCCCGGGGCAGGGGCTGGGCCGGACCAAGGGCAGCGGTTCCCTGAGCCCCCTCCCAGCGTCTGACCCGGGTCTAGGCACAGCATCCGTAAATCGGGGAGCAAGCCCCTCCCTGCTCACGGGCAGCACAGGAAGATGCTCGCGGGGCCCGCGGCACGCCGTCCGTGAATGAGCTCTCTCCCTGGGAGCGCAAGTCCAGGTGTTCAGCTTGTGTGTACGGGACCCCTGATTCACGGGCACAGCGGGGAACAAATAAACAGCCCCCTTCCCGGTGCTTGGGGTCTGGAGGCGACACAGTTGAGAAACCGACAGGCACCATGGAGGTTGTCACCAGGGGTGTGTGGAGGGCTGGGGAGGAGAGGAGGCGGGTTCAGAGCCAAGCTGGCGGCATCAGGGGACAATCACGGGGAGCCGGGAGGGGCGGGAATCCATGCGGGGTCAGGGGTCAGCCTGGGAAGAGGACTGGAGGCGGGAAGGAGCCCTGTGCAGTGGAGGCGGGGCGAGCACGCGGCCGGAGAGACAGGGGGGAGGGCCGGGAGGCTTCTCAGCTAAAGGTCCCTCTGGCTGCCGGGAGGAGAGGGGAGCAGAGGGGCCGTCTTCCTGCCAGGGCACCATCGCGGCCATGGGGCCTCCATCAGAGCTCACAGGGCCCAGGCCCTGCCCCTTCCCCCGCAGACCTCAGGAGGAGCCTGGTCCGCTGGCTCTGCCCCTGTGCTGTGTGACTGTGGGCAAGGCCCTGCCCTCTCTGGGCCCCTGCCCCATCTGGGCCCCCTGCAGCCCTTGCGCCGTGGGCTCTGTGGAAACTGCGCTTCCAGCCACGTCACCCGCCTTCTCACGGGGGTCCCCGGCATGCACAGGCCCAAGAGGGCGCAGGGATAGAGGAGGATGCCCGCCCACCCAGGCCGCAGCCTCGTCTCGGGGAGCCCCTCCACCCCAGCCACGGTACCCTCCGCTCCCCCTCAGGTCGGCTCCGTCTGCAATCGACACATTTCCTTCCTCCCTATAATGCACGTTTTCCCCGTCGGGTTTACAAATAACCTCAAATTTTACTGTTTTCTTTCCCTAATGAATTCTCCGAAACGTGTTACAAGCTCCCCGTTAATGACTGTGGAGCGGCAGGCCCCGTGCGGCCCGGTTTTCCGCGGCTGAATTAGCCTAGCTGCACACAGCACCCAGCCCCGGCGCAGCTTGGCTCTCCGCAATTGCTGGGAATCCATTATATTGACAATATCCATTTGTGTAATTCCTGCATTAGGATTTTGTGCTAAACTGTGTTTGAAAGGCACCGCCGACCCTGATTACCTCTTTAATTGTGCTTAAAAATCCAGATTAATTCAGAGGCGAAGTCGACCGCACTGGGAAGGGGCCTTGCTGGGCCCAAGCAGGGGATGGTTCCCAGGTCCCTGGGGTGGCTGGTTCCACGGGGACCTTCCTCTGTGATGCTTCTAGCATTCTTGAGAGCCTCCTTCGGAGCTGCCAGAAAACTCTGGATCCAAAACGGGGTGGCTGGGAGCCTGGGCGGGCGGACAAGAATGACAGTGGCTCCTGAATGTGGAACTGGGCTGGCGAGCGAGGTGCGCCAGGCTCCCTGGGGAGAGCACGAGTACTACGGCCTCCACTTTACATGGGAGAAGGTCGAGGCAGAGACCGGGGTCGCCCAGGGCCTTCAGTTGGCGAGCGGGCGGGTCCGGGGGAGCCTCGCCCCATCTCCCGCCGTCCCCCCGAGGAGGCTGGCGGGGCTGTGCACAACCCCAGCTCCTCCTGCCCTCCTTGGACCCGAGGGGGCTCAGGGATTCCCCTGGTCCCACTCCCCTGAGTTACAGGTGGAGAAACTGACACTGAGTGGCCGAAGGCTGCCTCTGGGTCACGTGGAGAGGTGGTGGCATCCGCCCCAGGTCAGCCAGGGAGGACTGTCTCATGATAAACCTCTGGTTCTGCCATCCTGCAGACTCTGGAGTGTCCTCCCATAGTGGGGGCAGTTGCTGTAGAGGGGAACCAACCAGATGTGTCGTCCCAGGTGTGAGCGAGGACCTGGGGTCCAGCCAAGCCAGGCCCAGGCCTTGGCTCCTCCCCTGACTTGCTTGGACAGTCCCTTCCCTCTAGAGCCTCAGTTTCCCCATCTGGACAAGGAGTCCTGACACTGAGCTGGGCGGGCCGTCACGTGGCTTGGAGGTACTATTTGGTGGTCGGTGCCGGCATGGGGCGAGCACACAGCGGGGGCTGAGCAAAGGCTGGCTGTACGGGGGGGAGGTGTCATGGCCGTTTGGGGGGGTCATGGCCATGAGGGGGAGGTCATGCTTTCCCGTGCTGCTGCCCCTCAGATCCTGGGGCAGCAGGGGGCAGCGAGGTGCTGGCACTCCCTGGTTCACACCATGAAGTATCCATCCTTCCAGCCCATCATATTCCCTGGGGCAGAGTCAGAATTGCCGGGGGGGGCCTGGGGTGCAGAGGGAGGTGGGAGCATCCGCAGAGCCCTGCCCTGGCCCTCAGGCTAATCCGAACCGGACCCCCGTGTCGGGTGGGGGTGGGAGAATGCGGTTGGCCACCTCCATCCATGCCCGAGAGCTGAGGTTTGGTCCAGGCTCCCCGCTCTGGACCCAACCCCCCCAAGGCAGGCCCTGCCCTTTGCCCTCTCTGTGTCCGTCAGACCGAGATGGCCCAGGGGGAAATCGACTACAGGTGGATGGAGGGAATCTCTGCCCCCCGGGGGTGCTCGGCGGAGGGAAAACTTTGGATCCCGAATCCAGCTCGCGTGCACGGTCGGGGTGACCCCAACCACCCAGCCAGGGAGGCCCCTGGGTGGGGCAGGCGAGGTGACAGGCTTCTTGGGTCAGCCAGGCATTGGGGCAGAGCTCTCAGGAGGGGCCTGTGGGGTGGCGGAAGCAGATGAGATGTGGCGGAAGCTCGGCAGAGACGCGGTCCAGCTGAGGCTGCCTCCAGCCCGACCGCACCTCAGGCGCTGTGTTCCCATCTCGGGGCCCAGGGCTGGGGCACCCACGTCACTCGGTCACGATGCAGGCTGCCCCGGGGAGAGGGGTGTAAGTGCCCACGCATCTCCCCTTGGCCAGTGCAGGCAGCGCTCCGGGGAGGGGCACCCGTGAGCCACCGGCAGCTGGGGGAGGGGAGCGCCATCGTGGCCAAGGGTCCCCTCACCTCCCATCGCACAGCGAGGAAACAGAGCCCTGAAATCCGGTCTGGAGCTCAGCAAGGCCGACGGCACCTGACCCCACAGGCTGCTTAGTGGACGGCAGGCACGCACACACGTGCACACACACGTGCAGGGTGCTCAGCGGCTGTCCTGGGGTGCCATGCACCCGTTTACAGTGTACAGCTCGGTGGGTCTAGCATGTTCACAGAACTGGGCAACCTTCACCACAGTCAATTTTAGAACACTTTCATCACCCCAAAGCACCCCATCTTTCCTTAAACTTGTTCCTGGATATTTTATTCTTTTTTTGCACACACATTTGGAAAAACCCTCTGGTGTTGGTTTCGGGAAGGGGGTTAAAACTGTCCCACATGGTGGTGGAAGAGGCGAGGTTCAGGTAGAGGGCGAATCACCCACCAGTTAGTTGTCTTTCGCTGTAGAACATTTATCCCCAAACGTAGCAGCTTGAATCACACACACTTATTATCCCACAGTGTCAGTGGGTCAGGAGTTTGGGAGCAGCTTAGCCGGGTGGCTCTGGCCCGGGGCTCCCATGAGGTGCCATCAGGTGTGGGCTGAGGCTGTGTCACCTGAAGGCCTTCCCAGGAGGTGCTTCCCCACGGCTGCTGGTGGGAGGCCCAGGTTTCCCACTTCGCTGACCCTCCAGGGCTGCTTGGGCTCCTGGCTGCCCCCAGAGCTGGTGACCCAGAGCACGGGGCGAAGCTGCTGTGCCTCCTACCACCCGATCCCGGAATCCACACACCGTCTCTTTTGCTGCATTCTCCCCGCTGGAAGCAGGTCACAAGTCCAGCCCACACTCAGGGGGAAGGGACTCAGCCTCCACCTTTCTGTGGACGGATTTCAAAACCAGCACAGGAGGTAGACTTGGGGTAGCGCGTGGGGAGGACCGTGACGGCACCATGGCAACTGGCGTCTCCAGGTGTTTCTGCGCCAGGCCTTCAGCGGAAAACACCTACGCCCAGCTCTGGAGCCGGAGGAGACCAAGTCAGGAGGCCTCAGGACAGGCCTGGCCCTCAGCCCTGCTCAGCCGGGGTCCCCGGGGCCCTAGGCCTCCCCTAACTCTCTGGACACTGACCCGGCTCACTGGGGCGGGGGGCCTGGCTCCCCACTGTCCCCAGTCGGAGAGCGGGCCCTCCCCCGGGTAGGCTCGCTTCTGCATCCCAGAGGGATGGAAAACTTGGGCCCCTGGAGGGACCCCGTGTTTGGCCCTGACCCACAACCCTCTCCTCACATTTATAACCGAGTTTCCAGGCAGGATTCCGAAAGTGATGGGTAATTAAATGACAGGGCTCTGGGCCTCCCACCCACTCCTGGCTGTGGCCGCGGGGTCGGCCCCTCACCTTCCCAGGGCCAGGATGCCTCTTCCAGGAAGCCTCCCCCACACCGGCCGAGTTATTTACTTTCCTTAACAACCTTTTATGAGGGGCCTCGACGTGGCCTTCAGGAGAGCAGAGGAGGGCTCCAAGGTCATCCTGTGGATGTGATTTTATTAACTAAAGTCGGGCCCGCGGCAGGTTAAGCGGCAGCCCCTCCTCCCCCTGGGCCGCACCGACGGCACGCTGGCCCTCCTTCTCCAGGCGCGGCCTGGCTGCTCCCGGTTTAATTAAACCCTCCCTCCGCCCCCGACGGGCAGGAGACCCACGGCAGCGCCTGACACCCGGTGCCGCCACCTGCCTCTGAACAGCAGGCCTGGAGTTTTAAATGAATCCATTTTCTATGTAATCAATCAAAATCAATCAATTGTATTCGATTCTACAATTACTCAATCATATTGAAGTATAATTTCCACGTGATAGAATACTCCCACTTTCAGCGGACGGTTCGATGAGATTTGACAACCACAGGCTCGTGAAACAGCCCCACAGTCAAGACAGGGCCCCTCTCCCCATGCAGCTCGGGGGCCCCAGGCCACGCGGGTCACTGAGCACTTGAGAAGTGGCTGGTCCCCGCCGAGGTGCCCCGGGCGCGTGAAACACACACTGGGTTTCCAGGACTTAGTCTGAGAGGAAAACCCCACAAAACAGCACACTAATGATTTCCATAGTGGCTACCCGTTAACTGGTGACATCTGAACGTGAGTTAACACGGTGTGTTATTGAAACTGACATCACCTGTCTCCGTTGCTGTTTGAACACGCCCACGAGAAAGTTTAAAACGGCATCAGTGACTTCTGTTGGCCAGTCCTGGTACAGAGCAAGGTCCCCGCGCCCCAGCCCTCCCCCGCCGCTGCGGTCCAGCCCTGACCCGGGCACCGTACGCCTCAGAGCCCCGCGCTCCCGTCTGTGAAATGGGGCCAAGGATGCTGCCACGTGGGCTTGTCGTAGGGGCTAAAGGACATCAGAGGTGATTTGTCTGCAGAAGTCCCGGCCCTGGGCATGGGCACTGCACGCGTGGGGGAACCCCAGCTGGGTCACTGCCCTGGCTTCCTGACCCTGCCATCCTGTGTAAGTTCCAGAAGGTGGGACATGTGGGGGGAACCCCTCTTCTAGACTCCCTGGAGGGAGGAAACGTGTTCATTGATGGTATTTTCAGGCGAGGCAAGGACGACATCTCCAGCAACCTCCCCCGTAGCATCCGTCCCATCTCTCCCTGGGCCCCTGCCCCCTCACCCCACCTCCCTGCCTGCTGGTTCTGCCGGGAGGATTCTGGCATCGGGGAGCCCGGCCCTGAGGGGGGACCACCTCACCCCCAGGCACAAGACCACCCCAAACAGACCCCGGTTTACACAAAGCTTCTCTGAAGTAGAGCGCCTGGCTGGAAGGAAGTCAGAACCGAGGCCCCACAAGGAAGGGCCAGTGCTGACCACGGGCAGGGGCGTCTGAGCATCAGAGTGAACAAAGCAGTGACAGATTATAGCAGGTCGAGTAAAGAGTCCACCCGTCAATGCCGAAACACAGAAATAAATGGGAGGGAAAGCGCCTCCTTACAGAATGACACAAATGTAGAAAGAAATGGAATTAGAGGATTCACCTTTGGCTGCCAGCATAGAAATGATGGTTCCAGAATGAGTCATGGATGGACGCTAAAGCCGTCGGGTGCGACGGGGGAGGAGAGAGTCAGTGCCTCCGCATATCTGCCCACTGACAACTTCACTGACGTGTGTCCACGCAGCCTGTACCTCCTGGTATGCCAGCGAAGCCATCCCCACATCCGTCACCCCAAAGGCTCCCCCTGTCACTTGTAATCCCCTCCCACCCCTCCATAGACTCTCCCCGAAGCCTCGGATGACCACTAACCTGCTCTGTCCCTATAGATTAGTTTGCATTTTCTATAGCTTCATATAAACAGAATCAGGCAGTATGTACCTTTTTTGGTCTGGTTTATTTCACTCAAGATAATAATTTTGAGGTCCACCCATGCGCTATTGCATCAGTCGTTCATTCCTCTTGGAGGCTGAGCAGGATTCCACTGAATGGACGTACCACAGTCTGTTTATCCACTCACTGTGGATGGACACAGTTTTTGGCTATCACCAAGTTGTTACGAACATTTGTGTACAAGTCTGTGTGTGGATATATGCTTTTCTTTCTCTTACGTAAATACCTAGGAGTGGAATGGTTGGGTTGTAAGAAGGACACATATTTAACATTTTAGGACCTGCCAGACTGTTTTCCAAGGCAGCTGTACCATTCTCCACTCCTGCCAGCAAAGTGTACAAAACTCCATTTCTTCCACATCCTCACCACCATTGGCCATGTCAACCTTCTTCTTCTTTTTTTTTTTTTTAATTAATTTATTTTTTGGCTGCATTGGGTATTCGTTGCTGCGCGCGGGCTTTCTCTAGTTGCGGTGAGTGGGGGCTAATCTTCCTTGAGGTGCGCGGGCTTCTCATTGCGGTGGCTTCTCTTGTTGCGGAGCACGGGCTCTAGGCACGCGGGCTTCAGTAGTTGTGGCTGACGGGCTCAGTAGTTGTGGCTGACGGGCTCAGTAGTTGTGGCTCACAGGCTCTAGAGCACAGGCTCAGTAGTTGTGGCTCGCGGGCTCAGTAGTTGTGGTTCGTGGGCTCTAGAGTGCAGGCTCAGTAGTTGTGGTGCACGGACTTAGTTGCTCCGCGGCATGTGGGATCTTCCCGGACCAGGGCTCGAACCCGTGTCCCCTGCACTGGCAGGCAGATTCTTAACCACTGCGCCACCAGGGAAGTCCCACTGCATGAATTTTAGAATCGGCATGTTGATTTCCACAGGAAGCCTGCTGGGATTGTGTTTTGGATTGCCCCAAACTGCCTCCAGGGAGCTCTGATGTGGTCACTGGCCCCTCAACAGCTATTTCTTGCTGGGCCCAGGGGGGGCAGGGGGAGGGGGTGGAACCCCAGGTGCAAACCCTGGCTCTGTGCCCCCTTGCAGGGCAACCTGTCATTTCCTTTCTCTGAGCCTCCCCGCTTGTGATTTGGGGGCGGTGGCACTGAGGCCTAGGGCTGTTGGGGCTTAAGGGTGGGGATGGTGTTGGGGCAGCAGCAGTGGGTGTGACTTCCCAGCCGGGCTCTCTGCGCTGCCCCTGCCGCCACCCTATCCACAGGCACCACGCCACCCACAAACCGTCTGCAGCCACACCTGTTTAGTGAAGACGATACTTGTAAAAGACACCGCGTTTAGGTATCTGGAGCCTTTCCCCAAAGCCCAGTATCCCAAAGTTCACCCGCATCCTTTAATGAAAATAGATAAAGCCCAATGGGGGACTTCCCTGGTGGCACAGTGGTTGAGAATCCGCCTGCCAATGCAGGGGACACGGGTTCAAGCCCGAGTCCAGGAAGATCCCGCATGCCGCGGAGCAACTAAGCCCGTGCGCCACAACTGCTGAGCCTGTGCTCTAGAGCCCGTGAGCCACAACTCCTGAGCCCATGAGCCAGAACTACTGAAGCCCGCGCGCAGCAACAAAGATCCAATGCAGCCAAAAATAAATAAATAAATAAATAAATAGATTTATTTAAAAAAAAAACAAAACACCAATAGGACACTTATTTGGGGTGACTGTGTAGCTACAGGGTGCTACTCTGTCCCAGTGCAGGGACATCGATGGGGCGGGACTTGGAACCACACTCACAGCAACCCTATGCGCTGACTCGCTCCTCCCTCATCCACCGCCTGCATCCCGGCCCTGCAGCTGGACGCCTGCCTGTGGCCAGAAGAGCCCACCCACCCTGGGAGCTCCTCCCCCGAGGCCCAGCCGGGCAGGGAGTGCGCTCCCACCTTCCAGACGGGAAGCTGAGCCCGGGGTTCCCATCACACGTTCGTTCCCCTCCTCTGGTCTCCCTTGCAGTCCTCGGAGCCAGGTGGGATCATCCCATCGTACCAAAGGCCCAGAGAGGCGCAGGCGTTCTCCCCAGGCTGCTCAGCCTGCGAGGGGCGGGACGTACAAGCCACCTGGCTCCCAGCTGAGCCTGTGGCTGCCTAGAGGGTGCCTGCCCAGGCCCACCTGCCCCCGCCCCGCTCACCTGCCCTGTACCTGCTCTATCTGCAGCTTCTCACCTCAGAAGTTGGACTCATTTAAGTTGGTTAATTTTTAATAATGTTGACATTTCCATGTGAATAATTCAGGTAAATTATTTATTAAAGCGCAGGATAAAGGGATCAGGAGAATTACCAGTCGACAGTGTCACCTGCCCCGTGGGCGGGGCGGGCGGCCTCGTGGCCCGGGAGGGCTGTCTCCAGGTTGGACAGGGGGCGTGGGCCCTCCAAACCTGCTCCGCCCTCCGCGGCCCCCAGGGACCGCCCAGCCGCCTAATCCTGCAGCCTGGTGGCCCCTGGCTTCCCTCTTGAGCCCCCCAAGTCCACCTCCACCAGCTGCCTTGACGCCCCTGCAGCCCCCTGAATCCGTCCCCAGTGGCTGGAGGGAACTTCCTATGCACAAATCTGACTGTCTCCCCAGAGCAAGCCCTGAAGCAGTAACCCCAGGGCTCTTGGAATGAGGCCCCAGGGACCCCGCGAGGCCCCTCAGGTCAGGGGATGTCGAGCTCCACCTGCACCCTCACGCCACACACATGCCCACCATTCAGGGAGGAAGGGACCTCCCTGGACCAAGCCCTGGGGACACCAGGCTGGTGGGGCATTTTCTGCACATCCGCCCTCCCCCGACGGGGGTTCCCTGAGCAGGGCTGGGAGATGCAGGGTGGGGGCCAGGGGCGCAGAGGCCGCCTGGGCGTCAGGAGCCACCCGTCTGTCCAGAGGCTCCGGCCCTGCGCCCAGGAGCTGCCCCGACACTGCTCTTTCCCTCCCACCCTCGTGTCTACTGCCCCCTCTCAACTGTCCCTCCAAAGTCCACTCTGCTTCCCAGGATGGTTCTAAAGGGTAAATCCTATCCAGTTCCTCTCCAGCTTGGAGCTTCCCCGTGGCCCCGAGCACCTCTGGAGAGAAGGCCGGGCTGCTCTGCAGGTGCCCAGACCCCACCGCCCACCGCGCCCCAACGCTGCTCCAGCAGGAGCACGGCCGGTCCAAAGGCAGAGGCACCGAAAGCGTAAAACAACCCAATTCTAAGGATGTAGCTGGGGGAGTGGACGTGGAGGAGCGGGCTGGGGGGATGTGTGCATGGGGTGCGGACCACCAGGGGCCGCAGAACATCGGGGGGCGTTGCTTAGAAGAGTCTGGAGTTCAGGGGGGCTCTGGATGGGGCGGTGGGAGTGAGTGGGGAGACTGGAAGTGGAGGAGGGGCCATAACCTGCCCTGGGGGGAACAGCCATCCACGCTGCCTCCGGGACCCCCAGGGGTGCCTCGGCCCCTCTATCCAGGGCAGCCCCAATCCTGGCCCCATGGAGCACCTGCTCTAAGCTGGGCATTTTCTCCTTTTTCTGTGAAACCTCGCAGGAACCCTGCCATGGAACAGGATTCTCCCATTTTCCAGATGAGGAAACTGAGGCCCCCGGAGGCAAACAGAGCCAGAGCTGGCATCCAGGTCTACATGACACCAACCTCCTGCTCGTGACCTGGCCCCCGCTGACCTGCACAGGCAGAGACAGGGGTACCTGGGAGAGCCCCCCGAAGGCCTCTGCATGGGACGGCGAGGGGAACCAAGGCAGAGAGCTGGGACCCACCTGGCCCCGACCAGCACGAGGGCATCTTCCAGCGCTGGCTGGAAGCCAGCCCCCTCACTTGGGATCTAACTTTGTGGGGGGTTGGGCTGACAGGTATCCTCGTTTTACTGGGATTCAAGTTCACAGACCCAGCCCGCCCGCTCCCACCCAGCCCGGGGCCAGGGGTCTGCTGTGCCAGGCAGCGCCCCCATGGCCCCTCCACCATCCCTGAAGCCCATAGGTGCCCCTCTGGCCACTGCTTTAACCACTAGCATCCGGGCAGCAGCTGTGCCGGGCAGCTTCGCACTGACGACAGAGGAGGGGCTTTGGGGGGACACGCAGTCCATGCAGCGGGCCTGGCAGCTCGAGGACCATTTCCGTGTTGAATAGACCGTGAAACCTGGGTGGCCGGCCAGGTGAGGGGCGCCCAGGAAGGTGACAGGCAAGCGTGCACTGCAGATGTGGCCCAAGGATGCAGCTCCGCCCCGGAGCCTGGCCCTCCTCTGCCCACAGAGGAAGTCCAGCCCCTGAGGTGTGTTCATCACTTAGACAAATGGCCCAGGTGAGCGCCAGGCAGCCTCGCTCCTCCTGTGTTATCCCACCTGCAGGGTGAATTCCAGGGGCGGGGAGGGGGGAGAGGGGTTCCCAGAGGGTGGGGCCCCCTCTCTGTGGTCTGGCCTCGCCCATCAGGCCCGGAGTCCACCCCCACGGACCCTGTAGCCCCACCCCCAGCCCCAAGTGTGTCCCTGGCCCATGAGGCTCACACATCACCACCTAAGGAACCTCACCGGGACCTGACCCTCCCTGAGCTTCCAGCCCCTCATGGGGTCAGCGGTGAGCCCCCAGGGCCGTTCTGGGCCCCATGGGCCATATTCCAGCCCCCAGGGCACAGCCCAAGCTATGGCTGGGGGCAGGAGCCTGGTGAGTGGGCTGCTGGGGAGCCCAGGCTGGTCCACCTCTAGGTCCTTTGATTTCCACTGTGAGCCGGCACCCAGGATGCTGGGGCAGGGCGGGGGTGGGGCAGGCCCTTCCTCAAATTCCGTGCCCCAACACCCCACCCCAGGGAGGAGGTGGAAGAGAGATGGGGGGCAGCTCGGGGCTGGAGGACCCTTGTTCCCCAGGGATTGAGGACCGACCCTGTGGGGCCCTCCTTGAGACCTTCACTCTCCTTGGGACGCCAGCCTCTCTGCCACAGCCCGGGATGTGGTCAGCTGCTTCTGCAAAGGCCCCCCAGACCGTTCCAGGCTCTGCGTGCGCTGAGCCCTGGGGCTGCCCTACAATCACCTGCGACTTGGGGCCTCATCACCCCTTAGCCGTCACGGTTACGGAGCACCGTACCAGGATGTGATCGTGTAGTACATCATATACCAGGGGTCGTATAGACACTTGAGTCCCGTGTCCTGACACCCCAGTGGCTTATTTCTCATCCACGTGGGTCTGCCCTGGGTGGTGCAGGGTACCGGACAGCTGGGGCCGGGCGGACCCTCAGAGGGCAGCCTTGTGAACGGGGCTCTGCTCCACGCAGCGCGCAGGGATCCAGGGCCTCGGTCCAGCTGAGGGGAGGGAGGGCACTCCGTCCCTGGGCAGCTCTGAGCCTCGGACGCTGCATCTGCAGAGGGTGGATGAGCCCCCGCCCCTCTGGAACAGCACGGTTTCTGGGTCTCGCTCTGGCCCCTCTGGAACAGCACGGTTTCTGGGTCTCGCTCTGCCAGGGTCCTGCGGAGGCTGCAAGGGAGGGCTCTCGGGGAACCGGGGCAGGGGGAGGGGGGTGGCTGGAGCCAGACGGCAGGGCTTCCATCCTGACTCCTCCAACTGCTGACCTGGGGCCTCCCTGTAAAATGGGGATGACTGCCTGCCTCACCGCGTGGGGGTGAGGTTTCCATGCGATAATGATCATAAATGCTGAAAATCAGAGGTATTAATAAAACAGAGCCACAAAGTGATTATTGCTGTAACCACACCTGGGCACTGGTCCAGATTGATTTCTGGTAACAGGAAGAGATGCACCCACCAGGCCCATGGCAGGCGCTCCGTAAATGTTCGCCCATCTGGGGAGGGTCCGGGGCCCCCAGGTGGTCCCAGCCGGGGAGAGGGGCCCAGCTTCACCCCAGTGACCCAATCCCCCGTCAGGGCTGGATGGTGGAAGTCACACTGACCTGGGACGCAGGAGGGGCCAGAAGGGGATGGGAACTCCCGGAGACCCAGCCCCAAAGAAAATCACTCCCCATGCAAGGCCCAGGTAATAATAACAAACCATTATTAGAACTAACAATCAGTGGAACAATCAAAATTGAGCATTTGATGATTTACATGTTTTCCTCATTAAATTTTCACCCACCCTAGGAGGGAGGCACTGCTGGTACTCCCACTTACAGAGATGGGGAAACTGAGGCCCAGAGGTTCGGGACCTGCCTGAGGTCACAGAGCTGGTGCTGAGATTTGAGTAGTTTTCGGGGAAGGAGCCTGCAGCCTGCTGGGAGGGGGCTCCCGGGATGACTGAGGAAGCTGACCCTGGAGAGGGGCTGATGGCCCGGGTCACAGGGGCGCACCTCCCCCCCACCTCCCCACCCCAACTCTGCGGGCAGGGCCAGTGGGAGCCCACAGCCAGGCCCCGTTGAAAGACACATCCCCATGAAAATGCGTCTTACGTATTTGATTTAATCGCGGAGCGCTGATCTCCCAGAGTGGGACACGACCCTGGTCACTTTGAGGAAATGAATTGCCTGGGAAAATGGAAATTGTCACTTTATTATAGGATTAAAAAATTCAGTCTATTTGAATAATAATGGGAAATACAGCAAGCCCGTGTCCTTCCCTCTCTCTCTTATTAACAAATGAGGTTTGACCCTCCCAGGGTCTTCTCACGGAGGGGGTGTCTCCAGAGAAAGGGTGTGGCTCCCCCATCCCAGCCTCCCCCGCCTCGGGGATCGCAGGGGCCTCTCCAGCCAGGGCCACCCGCCCGGTTCCCTGGACGCCCCCGCTGGCTCCAGCCTCCTGCCTTCGCCCGGGCTGCCCCTGCCCCAGACGCCAGTCCCCACTCCGGCCGCCCGAATCCTCTCTCTGGGCTGCTCCCCCCGCGGGCCCAGCCTGCCGGCCTTGGGAGCCGTTCCTGCACCCGAACTGCCAGACGGGGTCAGCACGCATGCCGCCCACCTGTCAGGGCGCTGGGACCCCACTCCTGCCTCGCCCCTCAGGGTGTTCACCCGCGATGGGTCACAGAGTCGGGACCAAGAGAGTCTGTATCACACTTGTGTGTTTCCTATTGTGGTAAAAACGCATAACATAAAATTTACCCTCCTAACCGTTTTCAGGTGTGCAGTTCAGGGGCATCAAGTACATTCACACTGTCGTGTAACCATCCCCACCGTCATCTCCAGAACTTTCCGTCTTCCCAAACTGAGACTCTGCCCCCGCTTAAACACTAACCCTCCATTGCCCCTCGCCTATATTATACCTTCCCTATTAAATGATTAGGTCTGTAGTATATTTCATACGTCATGTGCTACGTGACGTTATGCTATGGGACAGGGTCCCCAGCCTGGAACCCTGAGATATGAGCACGGAGCCCCAAGACCCCGTTGTGCACAAGCCCCTGAGAAAAGCAGGGAGGGGTCTTGGTGCCCGACAGCCAGGCAGCCAGGGCCCCGAAGTGACAAATCCTCACTGGAGAGGAAAAGGAGGGCCGCCCAACTCTGAGGGTGCAGGACGTTGGGGAGACCCCAGCAGGAGCACCCAAGATCATTGAGAGGAAGCCGGGTGCCTCCCTGGGGGTGGTAGCTGGGCCCCGGCCCCAGAGCGGGAGGGCCTGCCTGTGGGGGTCAGGACGGGACGGTTGGCCGGGACGTGTCTGCACCCATCACCCCTCACCACGGGGCGCTTGCAGGGAGGGGCAACACGGAGCGAGCCGCTGCCTTCACCTGGGCGCCAGGAGGCACTGCTGCCCGGAGGGGCTGCCACCTCCACCCTGTGACCTCACGCCACCAGGGGCAGGACCCCCGAGCAGGGTTGAGCGATGGCTGCTGCCGTGGGGACCAGAGGGCAGGAGGCTGCGGAGAGAAGCCAGGAGGCGAGGATGGAGCGTGAGGAAAGGGTGTCCCGCCCCGGGGAGGCCTGCTGGGCTGGCGGCTGCGGAGGGTCTGGGGGCAGACACGGGGCGGGGGGCAGGGGCTGGGTGGGGAGTTCCTCTCCCCCTGCAGAGCTGGGAGGTCACGCCGTCCTCGGGAAAGGAGAGCGAGGTGACTCCCAGGTGACCACGTGCTGCCCCGGCCAACCTCTCTCCTTCCCGGCGGGGCAGGGGTGTGCTGGGCCCCAAGAGCATTGGGATGAATCTTCCTCACTGGCGTTTCCCAGGGAGAGAAAAGCCGCGGAGAGCTCCGTGGTTCACGCTGGGCT
The DNA here is from genome assembly GCF_028564815.1 of Eubalaena glacialis. NCBI lineage: Eukaryota > Metazoa > Chordata > Mammalia > Artiodactyla > Balaenidae > Eubalaena > Eubalaena glacialis. Next base: position 94,127,010 of record NC_083728.1, on the reverse strand, counting down.
CCAGGCTCGCTGGCCAGAGTGATGATGGAGACCCACACGGGGCCTCGAGTTTCGCCTCTGTAGGGGGTGTCTGCTCACTCGGCCGCCTCCCATAAGTTTGCCTGGGGTGGGGTGGGTCTCCCTCCCAGCTCTGACCACGCTCACCGCACCAGGGCCAGCCAGGGTCAACTTTGGCCCCCGCGTGGCCTGGCATTTACGCACTGTCCTGGCCAGGCCGAGCGCTGCCCTCTGGCATGGCCCCGTTGCCAGCCTTCCTCTGGGCGGACGTGGGGTCTCCATGGGGGGAAGCGGGTTATTGCCTTCCAGGGCGGGCTGTCCGCAGGGGCTGTGGGCAGGCGGGAGGCATCCGCTTCCGCCAGAACAAAATAATTAAAAGAGGATTCAGGGGATCAGGGCCGCCTGTCGGTGGGGGTAGGCCAGCGCGTCACTCTTCTTGGGCTGGGCTCACAGGGCAACACTGTGGCCGAGGGCTGGTGGGGAGGGGGCAGGAGGTGGTGCCCGGAACCCGCAGGGGGACCTCAGAGACTCAGCTGGTCCCCCCAGGGATGGAGTGCAGACAGGGCTCCCTGGGGGCCCCCCACTCCCAACCCTGTCCTGCCGGGCCATGCCCTAGGCCCTAACCCCACGCCTCCTGTGGGAGCCCTCCCGGACTACACTTGGCTTTCTGGTCACCCTGCCCGGCCTCTCAGAGGTGGTCCCTGCCTCAGCTCTGCTCCCCTCTGCAGGATGGAGAGGGTGAACCAGTGTCCCCTGGCGCCCCAGCCTCCAGCCCCCTCCCTGGAGCTCCTCATCAGATGTGGGAGGAGTGACGTCAGCCCCAGTGGGTGCCAGTGGAACTGGGGCTGGACCCTTTTCTAGCCAAAGCCACTGGTTCACCTGCCTTTACATCCTGAGCCAAGAGCAGAGGGCTGGGCACTGGACCTCGCCCCAGGGCAGTGCTATCCTGGGCTCCTGCGGCCGCTCTGGGCTGCCCTGTCCTGCCACCCACACCAGGGTCTCCAGCCTCCTGTCGGGCCCCTGTCCCCCGCCGGGCGCTCTCAGGAATCCTTTTAGCTCCTGTTACCAGACTCGGCTTTTGGGGGCTTCAAACCAGAGACCAAAAAATACACAGCGGGGTGAGAGGAAGCACACGTGTGTTTTGCAGTCAGGCCATTGGCTATATTCATGTGCAAAGAGTGTATTGAGTACCTGCTGTATACCAGGGAGCATGGTAGGTACTGGGGTGATGGTGACCCACAAGGTAGACGGGCCCTGTCCCCAGAGCAAGCAGTCAACAGGGACAGACACACAAAGAGTATATCAACCTTGAATAAACAAGTAATGGTAAGTGGTAGAAACACAGAGAAAATAGTCCAGCAGAGGCTCTAAAGCTGCGGGTCAAGGTCCCTAAACTTAAACCAACCACAGCATCATCAGGCTGACGAGCTCTGCGGGTCAGGAATACAGACGGGGCGCAGAGCGGATGGCCCGTCTCCGCTCCAGTGTCAGGACCAGAGCTCGAAGCCTCGAAAGCTGGGGTGACTCGGCGGTGGGGACCCAGCCGTCTGGAGGCATCTTCCCTCACCTTTCTGGGGACCTGGCCAGCTACCATCTGACCATCTGACCTCTTGGCCAGGATGCCTCCAGGTGGCTGCTGGGCATCCTCACAGCATGGCTGCAGGGTCCCGGGGACTCACTGGACCCCTACAGGGGGGCTGGGAGGTGGAAACTGAGGCCCAGAGAGGCAACCCCACCTGCCCAGGGTCACACAGCAAGACATGGCCGGGCTAGAAATTGGGACCCAGAGCCACGTCCCAAAGCCCCACCCTCCACCCAGGCGCTCACCCCAGGGTGAATCCCCTGACTAGCTGTGTCCTGGGCGCAATCATGGCACTTGGCAAAGTCCCAGATAACTGAGCGACACCCAGCCTGGCCCCATGGAGGTCGCTGGAAAGGAACAAGCAGTGCTCGTGTCTCTGGACCCCAGGCCTGGACAGGCAGAGGGCAAGGGGACGCCAAGGCCCCCTGAGACTTGGTTTCCCCGGTGGAGCCTCGCTGGCCCTGGCCGTGAGGATGGCCACGGGACAGCTCACACCCCCCAGGTGTGAACTGCATTAACACAATCAACCTCACACGGAAACAGGTGCGGGGAGGGGAGAAGACGGCCCTGCTGCGGAGGTGGTTCAGCTCAGGCCGACCGGCTCCAGAATGCTTGTGCCCCGTTCCACCTCCGGGGGAGGGCCGTGGGGCCAGAAGATCTGGGCCCAGGAGCCCCAGCCCAGGAGCCGTGGGGAGACCACACACACACACACACACACACACACACACACACACATGCTGTCCCTGCTCAGCAGGGAACCCCTCCCACTGAGATGGGCGGGTGGATTCCCTAAACCCAGCACTGCCATCAGCCAGGCTGCAAGCTTCTAGAAGAAGGGCATCCCCAGGGGCCCCCAGGAGCATAAACAAGCCTGGGGGTTCCCGTGGGAGTGAGCCCGCCCACCACCACCACCACCCCCCCCCCGCCCTCCTGGCCCAGGGCCATCCTGGGGCTGCAGCCAGGATGTGAATCCTTTCCCCAGTTCAGGCTTCTACTTCCCCTTCTGTCCCGAGTGCCAGGATTTCCAGGTCCCAGAGCCCCCACTCGGTCCTGATGCAGCCAAGACAGGTCCTGGGCCCCAGCCCTGCAAGGCCAGGACCCTGCGCCCCGGAGCCCCTCACTCCAGCCCCCCTTCCCGCCTCTGCAGCAGGAGTATCATCCCTCTGTCCCAATCCCATCACACAGACTCTGGGGGAACAAGACTGTCGCCTAGAAGGTCGGGCCCCTTGACCGATGCAAACCCAGCTCAGGACCGAGAAACGCCAGCTGCAGCTTCTGCCCCCAGCGCTGCCGGGGCCTGTGCGGGCCTCCGGAACGCACACGGTGGGTTTTGTTAAACTTCCTGGTTAACTGCACAAGTAATGCACGAATACATCTGGAGTGAGTTTTAAAACAAATCCCAGACACCATATCATTTCACTCATAAATGCTTCAGTATACAAATGGGGCTTTACAGAATTTGCTGTTAAAATGATGTTGGTTTCTCCTATGCGCAACGCAGTACAGGCTGACGGGCCACAGGAGGAGAGCAAGCCCGCTCCACGGCCCCGGGGACCGGCTCCTCCCCGCCCCGCTTGCACCTGCACGGTCTGTGCATGGGGCTTCCACGCGCCGAGCTCCCCGTGTAGACGGGTGTGCGCCCTGCCCCTCTCACTCCCAGGATTAGCGTTTCCCTGGGGCTGTTCCCAGCTCACGAAACGTCTGTCCCCAGGGCCTCCTTGGACACCTCTACGGGCGCAATTCTTCGCGGTTGTAAACACCACACTGAACATCTTTGTGCTCGAAAGGATGTGTGGTTTTTGGATCATGCTCCACGGAGAGGTTCCCAGACTCCGGATTCCACAATCAAAGCTCCCATCCCCAAATTGCTTTCCAAGAAGACACAAACACTGTTGAAACCCTCATAAATCACAGTGGGGGGCAGGGGCGCTCTGAGGCAGCAAGGTCACTCTTGCCTTCGGGGTGACAGCACGTGGGAAGGTGGCCTGGAAGGCCGGGGTCTGTTCCTCGGCTACCCCGGTCACTGCCTTGCCCACGGGGGCAGTTGGCATGTCTGTCTCCCCACTGTCAGTTTCCTTGTCTGTCAAGCAGGCACACGTCTGTGTGGGCTGTCAGTGCTGTGTCTCACGCATGTCCTCATGGGAGGCCGACCCCCAGCACCCAGAGGGACAGAGGAGTGCCCCGTCCACTTTTGTGTGACTGCATCCACTCTGGAGGAATCCAGGAGAGGGCTGGGGAGGGGAATACCCATTCTGGGTGTGCATTAAAGTATGTTTGCTTTTGTTCCCTCCTTCTCCCCCGGGTCTCAGTCTTGCCCCCCGGGAAGGAAGGCAGCTTTGCCAAAGCCAAGCAGGAAAACTGAGATCTCAGTGTCAGGAGCCCCAGACCTCATCTCTCCCTACCGCTCCTTTCCTGGGGCCCAGAGAGGGCATGTGACTTGCCCAAAGGCACACAGCATCTTGCAGCAAAGCTCAGGTCCACACCCATCCCCTCAAACCTCCTGCTGGCTTCCTCTGAGCTCTGAGGTCGGCAGTTCAAGGAATCTGCCTGGCCGTGGACCAGAAGAGCCGATGGGTGGACCACCACAGCAGCCCCCTTCCTGGGCGGCCTCCAGGCACCAGCACCTGGCCAAGCTACACCTGAGTGAGCTCCCCCAAGCAGATGCTAACAGCATGCCTGTTTCACAGTCAAGGAAACTGAGGCTGGGCCTGGCAAGGCTGGAGCAAGGGCACCCAGCCAGCTGACCCTGGCCCGGGGGGAGGACTGTGGCCTTGCTTCTCCCCCTGCCCACTCCCCTGCCCTGCTGGAGTGTACATTTCTGTTCATTTGCTGGGGTCCTGCCTGGGTGGGTTCCAGAGGGGAGTGCCAAATGGAATAAAATCAAGCTAGGTGAGAAATCCAGGCGGAGGGAATTGGGGGTGGGCTTGGCAGATGGAATTGTACCCTCCCCCTGGGGTACCCCAGGAGAGAGGAGGCGGGGTGGGGTGGGCAGGGATGGAGAAAGGCCCCGTCCTGGGCCCACCCCTGGTGCCTTCTGGCCCAGGTGGACACCCTGCACCCGCCTCCCCGCAGACCCCCCACCCCCAGGCCAAGCCCCAGGTGCGCAGCGCCGCCGGGCGGCTCCAGCTGTCAGCCAGGCGATGAATTACACGCTGTAAGAAGGTGTTGACAGGAGCAGCTGGACGCGCGCGGGTGATGAAAAGAAGCAAATTCACTGCGATCCCCGTGCGGGGCCTCCGGAGCGGCGGGGGGCGCCCCCTGCCGGCGGCACGCGGGACCGCCCCTCCCCGGCCCGCGCCGCGATCCCATTTCACAGGTGAGGCCACTGAGGCCCTGCGGGGGATCGCCCAGGTGCAGAGCCTCGGGAAGGGGCCCCGCGGGGGGAGTCACAGGGCAGTAGGGGAGGAGCCAGTCACTTCCTCTCTCTGAGCTGTGCTCTGGTCACTTGTCCACCAGCAGCATGAGGCCCAGTTTGCAGGGGGGATGGGGTTACCAGGGGTCAGTGTGGACGGCACAGCAAAGACAGCTGAATGTAGGCGCGGCTGAGAGGGGGAGGGGAGGGTGAATGGAGACCCCTGGGGCTTCATGAGCCCTCAGGTCAGGTGCAGACACTGCTTGGTTTCTTGGACCCTCCTCACTGCACCTGCTCCCGGACGTGGGAAGAGGGGTCCTTGGCGGCTCTGGGAATAGAGTAGGAAGACCCCCACCACCCTCAGGCCGAGGCCCTCCCCACACAGACACAGCTTCAAAGACGGGAAATCAAGGGGAGGCAGGGCCAAAGACCCTGCAACACCTCAGCTGTGGGCTCTGCCCCCGCGTGCCCTTGCCTGCCCCCTCCTCCCAGCGGCAGGGGCAGAGGGAGGGGTCGAGAGTCAGACACACAGACAGGGTCTCGGGTACAGAGAGACAGAAACCCAGAGACATTTACACAGATGGGGCGGAGAGAGGGAAGGCATCAGCAGACAGAGGGGTTTCAGGGAAGATGTTCAAAGGGGTTTTCCCTGGGGTATTTGCACAAAGGATTTTCAAACAGTCTTTGTCTAAGTCCGCCCAGGCTCAGCCCACTGCAGCCAGCAGTGACCACCCTGGGACCCAGGCAGGGTCGGTGGGCCCAGCCTTCTCTCTCAGCCCTGATACGGATGTCTGAGCACAGATATGGATACTTCTGTCCCATGCGGGCCTGGGGCACCAGGGAGGGATGAGGCTCACTTGGGGGTCTGGCACAGGCCAGCCAGCCAACACACCTGGTCTGGGCCAGAGCTCCCAGCACCCACCCTGCCCAGCTGTGGAGGTGCAGAGATGCAGTCATGAGAAGGACATTGGAGGTGATGTTGGTCTCTGCTTGAATGCTCCCACTGACGGGGAGCTCACTATCCCTAGAGGCAGCCCAAAGTGTAATTCTGGGCATCTCAGAGAATTAGAAAGTCCATTCTTATTTGAAGAGGATTCCTCCTCCCTCTCAGTCCCTCTGACCCTGGGTTCCAACACTGAGCTCTGGAACCATGCACACCACAGACATCGCTTTGACATGCATTTATCAAGAACCTACTGTGTACTGGGGAATGTTGTTGGTGCTGAAGCCATTCCTTGGAATGAGGCATTAAAGGAGAAAGAGGCCACAAGGCCAGAGCAGAGGAGGCAGGGAGCGAGGGTTGACTCAGTATCCTGGTGTGCCAGATCTCAGGCACCCTCATGACGATGTGGGGAGGGTATTATCATCACCACCCCCACTATGCAGAGGAGAAAAATGAGACTCAGAGGAGTTAGGGCCCTGTGCTGGGCACCAGGCACCTGGGACAAGCCAGACCCTGCTTTGGCCACATGACGGGTTTAGGGATGATCATGTGACCTGACTCTGACCTGGAGCCACAGCAACCATCAAGGTGGGGCTGTGGAAAATGCCAACATAGAAAGCATCAGAACTGAGAGATGGAAAGAAACTGGGTCTTGATGACATCATAGGAACTCCTGGATCAACCCATGCCTGAAGCTGGTCCTGATTTTTTTTTACTTAAGTGAAATATCAATTCCTTTTTTTTGCTTAAGCCAATTTGAATTGAGTTTTCTACAGCCTAAAGAACCCTAATGTCCAAGGGTTTATTGTCCATAAGAAACATTCCTAATTAAAAATGTGTGAGTGCTGTGGAGGGAAGTAAAGGAAAGGCCACCCACTATTATCAAAAGAGCCAGCATTTATCTATTGCTTAGAATGTACTAAGTGAAGGGCTGTGAATGGATTAGCTCATTGAATCCTCACAGCAACTCCATGAAATAGATTGTCACTAGCCTGTGTATTAGTTAGGACACATAATGCTAGCTGCTATGACAAATAAACCTCCAATAAATGACACTGACTTAAAATCAGAGTTCATTACTTGCTCATGTAAAGTCCAGGTAGGTGTTTGGCAGCCTGTCTACACATGGTGATTCAGGGACCTGAGCTCCTTCCATCGTGGGGTCCCACCATCCCCCAAGGCCTTGGAATCACTGGATCTGCCCTGCCAGCCACAAGCCCGGGGGTGGGGGGAGCACTCTTGAAGGGTCTTATGGGCCAGGCCCAGAGGCAGCTTCCGTCACCTCTGCTACGTCTCATGGGCCACAACCCAGGCATGTGGCTGCTCTAACTGCAAGGGGGGCTGAGAGATGCGGTGCCCAGGAAGAGAAGGGAAAGGTCCAGTCTTGCTTTGAGAGGTCACCCAGATGCCCCAAGTCACACAGATGGGCTGGGACACAACCAGGAGCCAGGATTAAAACCAGGTGCTTGCTACCACCTCACTCCCATTAGGATGGCCACTGCCAGAAAACCAGAAAATACAAGTGTTGGCGAGGATGTGGAGAAACTGGAACCCTTGTGCACTGTTGGTGAGCGTGGAAAACAGAGCAGCCGCTGTGGGAAACAGTGTGGCAGTTTCTCAGAAAGTTAAATGTAGAATTACAATATGATCCAGCAATTCCACTCCTGGGTCTACAGCTAAAAGAATTGAAAACAGGGTCTCAAAGAGATATTTGTACACCCATATGCAAAGCAGCATTATTCACAGTAGCCAAAACATGGAAGGAACCCAAGTGTCCATAAATGGATGAATAGTTAAGCAAAATGCGGTTCATTCACACAGCCTTAAAAAGGAATCAAATTCTGACACGTACTACATCATGGGACGAACCTTGAGGACATGATGTTCAGTGCAATAAGCCAGACACTGTGTGGTTCCACTTCTACGAGGTCCCTGGGGGAGTCAGGGTCGCAGAGACAGAAAGGAGGAGGGTGGGGGCCAGGGCCTGGGGGAGGGGGAAGGGATTCAGTGTTTCATAGGGACAGAGTCTCAGTTTGGGAAGGTGAAATGAGTCCTGGAGATGGACGGTGGTGATGGTTGGGCAACAATGTAAATGTGCTTAATGCCCCTGAACTGGACACTTAAAAATTGTTAAGGGGGTAAATTTTATGTCGTGTGTATTTCACCACAGTGAAATAAGTCAGGGGGAGGGGGAACCGGGTGCTCTTACACATCCTGTTTCCCTGCCCCTGGCGTCTCCCGGTTGGACCCTCTCTTGGGGGGCGAGGTGGCTCGGGAAGGTTGGTCCTGTCATCAGGGCCATTTGCGTGTGATTGCCTCAGATTCTCCAACCAGTGCTTGTTATTTTTAAGTGGTTCATTGACCCAACAGTTAATGGTTCTCATTTGGGGCAGGGGTGGTGGTTTTGAGTTGTTGTAATTATAAGATGATGATTTTTTTTTTCCCCTCTAAGACAAAAGCCAGATGAGGACACCATTTCCCTAGCAGGAGCACCCAGCTGCTCTGTGGTCTGCTCACACAGCCTGCAGGTTCTAACGGGGTGTTGGTGACTTTCTGCCTCTAACGGGGTGTTTTCTTGGCTTTTGTCTGCTCCCTGACTGGCCGTGAACTCCGCCAGGGCAGGAGCTGTGCCGGACACGGGCCTGGTGCAGAGCGGGAACTCAGGAAATGTTTGCTAAATGGATGAAAGAGGAAAAGGGATGAAGGGCGGAACGTGGATAAATTAGGGATGGAATGCGTGTCTAGCTTCGCCCCGCGGCCCCTCCAGGGTCAGCCCCGTCTTCTGATGGCTCAGCTCACTCGGGCCAGCCCAGCCCTGCCGCCCGGCTGCCCTGCCCCTCCATCTCTCCCTCCCTCCGGCCCCCTTGGCTGCCCCTCAGGGGCTGCGGGCTTTTCGGGAGGCCAGGCTGGCTTCTGCACCCTCCGTGCCAGAGACAGTGGACTACGGAGGCCTCTCCCCTGCTCCCCCTCTGCCCCCTTCTCGGCCTGAAGTGGGCCAGGACGCCTCCTGGATCCGTCTTCCAGATTCCTAGCCCCACCTCCGTGTCCTTTAGATCCTGATTTTTGGAATAACCAGAGATGTGTACATGCAAGTTGGCAATGGTTTAAAGGACTGATCGAATGTCGGGGAAGTGGCCTTGCTGTTTGCCTGGCCGAGGTGATGGAGGCCGGCTTGGCCTTTCCGAGGGGCGGTTGGAGGACCCATGTGGGCAGGTTTACAAATGCAGGTGCCTTGGGCCTCACAGGCAAGTTTGCAGGTGATCATCCTGAGGGTAATCACGGGGGCCTGGCGTGGGGAGTGGGGTGTGGCGCTTACAGGGGCCGAGGTTTAGTTTGGGAAAGCAGGAAAGTTCTGGAGACGGACACTGATGTTGGCACGACATTGTGAATGTCCTTAAGGCCACGGGAATGTACGCTTCAAAGAAAGTCTCTGACGGATGACAGCAAACGACCCTCTCCTGTCCATCCCGCGGCTGGGGCAGAGGTCGCTGACAGACCCCGCACCCTTTCTGGCCGAGCCTCGGATATCAGGTCCCTACTGCTGCTGTAACAAATTACCCCAAACTCAGTAACTCAAAACAACAAGATAAAAATAGAGAAATCCGTTTTCTTGCAGTTCTGGAGGTCAGAAGTCTAAAATGAACCTGCGGGGCCGGTTCCCCTGGAGGTTCTCGTGGAGAATCCCTTTCCTTGCCTTTTGCAGCTCCTACAGGCGGCCTGCCCTCCTTGGCTCAGGGCCCCTTCCTCCCTCTTCTTGCCGTCCTGACCATAAGGACGCTTGTGCTCCATCAGCCCTACCTGGACAATCCAGGCTCGTCCCCTCATCTCAGCAGCCTTAACTCACTGACAGCTGCAAAGTTCCTTTCGCCACGTAGGTAACCTTTTCACAGGTTCTGGGGATTAGGACGTGGACATCTCCTGGAGATGAATCCACACCTGGATTAGACCTCAGACTCCCTCTTACCTCAGTGGTCCAGGAAGCCACAGCAGTCAGAGCTGGTCCTTGTGTTGACACAGCATCATGGCACACACATTCCTTGGTGTCCAGCTAGACGTTACCTGTGTTCTTACCATCAGATAGATGATTGATAGACAAATGATATAGGTGACAGATAGAGGTGATTGATGGATAAATGAGAGATGACCAATAGATGGATAAATGATGGATCGTAATAGATGGATAGATACATGATAGATAGATAGCTACATGACAGATACAGCTGACAGATGGGTAAGCGGACAGGTGATAGGTAGATGGATAGCTGGCAGGTAGGTTTCCTTCTGGATGCGCTGAAACCCTGGCTGTTGCCCCAGGTCCTCACGGAGCTGGAGGTGACCAGGGCAAAGGGCAGAGGTGGGAGAGTGAGTGGGGAGTTAGTGCTCTGCGCAGCAGGTCGAAGGGGCAGCAGGAGAGAGAAGGGGGTGAGGTCATTGTGCCCCGAGGCCAGCAGAGGCGCCAGACAAGAGGGTGGAGGGAGGATCTGGGCCAAGGCAGGTCTGAGCCAAGTGGGGGCTTCCTACAAGCCCAGGACTGGGGGGCAAGCCTCTGAAAGCCCCAGAAGGCCACGTCGGGGCGCTGAGCTGGTCCAGGCCCACTTTCCCTCTTATTCCCCACAGCACCGGTGGGGTCACTCGTGGTGCCCCTCACAGAAGGGGCACAAGCTCACGCAGCAGGGGTGCGCCCAGCGGGAACTCCCTGAGCTCTCCCAAGACGGGGGGACAGGCCGTGGGGGACAGGTGACTCCCAAGAGGTGGCCCAGAGACAGAAGGGCCCAGAGGTATGTGGGGGGGGAGCCCCTGGCCTGGGACCAGCCCCCCAGTCCCAGAATCACGGAGCCCGCGGCGGCGGGCCTACCGTTTGTCAGGCATTCAATTGGGTGGGAGAGCCGTTATTAATTTTATAGGCTTTGCTGGTCTGGAGGCCGTGCCGCGGGCGGCATCCGGGCGGCCTCATCTCTCGCAGCCCGGGGTCAGCCTGCGGGGGCGACGTGAAGGCACTGGTCGAGGTATTAATGAGATGCCTCTAGGTGCAAATACTAGTTTAATAGGTGTGACTTACGGGGCGCCGCCGCCCGCAGCTCCCCGCACGCCCGGGCCCCCCGCCTTGTTGGAATAAGCAATTAGACGGTGCGGACACTCACTTAGACACTGTAATACAGTGTCAGCCGTCACCCATGTGGTACTTAATAAAATAAAATTAAACAGTTATGACATTTTTGTATGCGTTGTATTTCAACCACATTGGCCCCCGCCCCCTCCCCGCCCCCAAGGTTTTAACCCCAAGGACACCCCCTTCCCACCTCTCAGAAACCAGAGACAGGCAGAGACGAGCCTGGGGGAGGTGGGGAGGTGAGGAGAGACCCCCCAGGCACCCGGCACGGGGCCTGGACGGGCCAGGAGGGACCAGCAGGGCCGGCCGCACGGCTGCACGACGGGAGCCGGGGAGGCTCTGAAGACGCCTCCCAAGGTCTGAGGTCTCTGGTTTTTCTGCTTTCCTGTCACCCGCCCCACCTGCCACCTTCGAAGCCGCCATTCCCTAAGGCCACTGAGGCCCCAGCCACGCCGGCCAGGTGCCTGGGCTGGGCTGGGCCAGGATGGCGGGCGCAGGGGCTCCCCTCCCAGAGGAAATGGGCAGGTGTGATGGGGGCTGCATAGACCCCAGGCTTGGAGCACCCCGGCGACCCCCAAACAGCTCCACCCCCAAGAGTGGGCGCGTCTTGAGGACATGTGGGGCCCAAGGACTCGGGGTCACACCTTATCTCCACATGTGGGAACTCCCCCAGCTCCCCTCCCCAGCTGAAGCCTCCCGCAGCCCTGCATCCCACCCCCACCCCTGCTATAGAAACTGTGTTTTTGGATGACAAAAGTAATAGCCAGGGAGGCGGAGGGAAGGGGGGTGAAGGGCAGCGTCTGGAGAGCCTGACGGGGAGGGTCATGTGGTCACCGGAATAGCCCACCAGGACCCGGCCTGGGGGGCCAGGGATCTGTGCACCCAACCAGGGGGTTTCAGGCCACAGGGGACTCGGCGCCTCGGCCCCATCCAGGCGCAGCTCTCTCTCCGCGGGACAACACACGTTCTCGCAGTGTGGGCCCCTACGCGTGCTCAGGAGCGAGCTCAGCTGCACCGGCCACGTGGCCAGAGACCGGAAACGACCCCAGTGCCAGGCGCGGGGACCGGAGGCCTAGGCAGTGAGGAAAAAGCACAGCCCACGGCCCCGTTACTCTTGATTCCGTTTGTGAGACGGCCAGGCGGGTGAACTCCAGGGGTGAGGAAGCAGGTGTGTTTCCATAAGGCCCCGGCTTGAGGCCCCTCGTGAGAAGGCATCTCGAAGGCGCCCCCCAAGCCCAGCTCCCTCTGCCGGCCGGGGGCATAGCTGTCTCCCCTGGGAGGGGAAGCCTGGGGACTCCAGCAGAGAAGGGGCCTCGGCCCTGCTCATCCCCCCTTCCCCCCACACCCACCCTCCCCTCCTGTCCCTCACCTGCCCTGGGATGGGCCAGCCCCTCCCCAGTGCCCCGTCCATCCCTTCCCAGCTGCGGGCTGAGGGTGGGGACGCTTCCTGTCTCCGACGAGGCTCCCGGGGGGTTAGAGGCTAACCCAGAGCCATGGTCACTGCAGCCTGAGGCCAAAAGGACATTGGAAACATGGCTCATCGTAGACTTTGTGTATTCATTTTGAGCATTTTAAATAGTGGACTAAACTCTCTGACCTTGATGCTGGGTCGCGCCTGCCCACCTGGCCGTCGTCCTGGCCCCGCTAACTCGGCAGCCAGGGCCTCGCATGCCGTCACGTCCACTGGGACGCCCACTGGATCCTGGAGCACCGCGGGGGCCCGTCAGCACCCTGGCCTCCAGCACCCGATCAGGCCTGGGCCTTCAGCAGAGGCCGACGCAGCTGGGCGTCTCAGGGCTGGTTTGTGACAAATACGCAGGTTTTGAGGGACAGCTGATCCGAGACAAGGGCCACCTGACGCCCAGCGGGACAGTGGGCGACCAGCCGGCTCTGTCTCTCCTACTCTCACCTCTCCTGCTGTCTCTGTCTGTCTCTGTCTCTCTTTGTGTGTCTCTCTCCTGTCTCTGTCTCTCTCTTCCTCTCTCCCCTCCCCATGTTTGTAGCTGAATCGCTATGAATTAAGCTTACGCCCGGAAGATGGGTTTCCCCTGAATCCGTTGATTCTCTGACGTGTCGCCAGCTCACGAGACCTCGGGTGCTGCACGCGCTCCAACTCCCTCTTCAGACGGGGAAACCGAGGCTCCCACGGGAGGTGTGACGAGCCCAGACCGCCTGGGAGCAGCGGAAGGCGGGTGATCCCCACGCAGACCCGTCTGTGGCTGCCCTGGACGGCCCAGGAGCCACGGCAAGCTGGCAGTGGGCGCCCCAGGGACCTTCGCGCTGATGGGGACGTCGGCGGTGGGGGACTTGGAAGGAAGGAGGTCACACCCACCCAGGCTGGGCAGAGGGGGTCCTGCCTCAGAGCCAGGGCACTGCTAGGGCACTGAGGGTGAGGGAGGGGTGGTCCTGGAGCCCACCCAGGCCCGGAAGCCTTCTGGACCTGTTTTCACGACCTCAGGGCCTGGCTGCCCAGAGACCGGGACCCAGCAGGCCAGGCAAGCTGGGCTCCAGCCCCGGATGCCAGCTGTCCCCCACCAGCACCCTCTGGGAACCAGGTCAGGCTGCATGGGGACCCTCCTGCTCTCCTTTCCTCTCCCTCGACCCCCAGACTCCACTCCACAGCTAGGCTGCTGTGCTGAGCTGCGTTATTGGGGTCTGAGGTTCCCCACCTGCCAGACTCTTGGCAAACGTTTTGTTGACGTTCAATGGTGCGCCTTATTTGTCAGTTATTTGCAGGGTGTGTAGGCTCTTTCCTGGCCCAACATGGGAAGGGTCTGGCTGGGAGGGTGCAGCACCGGGGCCTGCACAGACCCCTCCTCACAGGAGATGTGAGCCCAGGATGCGAACCCAGCCAGAGATCTTCCCACAATGCCCTGTGGCCCTGGGCTGCAGCCGTCACTGTGCAGAATCCCTACCCCAGGCTTCTGCCCACCACACCCCTCCTCCTGTCCCCGATGCTCGGTGCAGGGGTGAGCGGGTGAAGGGTGATGCTGCAGGGCCCTCTGAGACCACGATCCCGCCCCCCACTCCGGGGGAGGGACTGCCCGTCGGCCTTGCTGCAATGGCCTGAAAACCCCGGAATTCAGCCTCCTGCTCTAGGCCCCTCTCCCCCCTGGCCTGTGCTCAGACCCTCCCTTCAGGAACCCCCTCTCACACCACCTCCCTGGGCACTGGGGGGTGGGGGGCAGCGTGGGAGGCGTGTGCCATCCTGCTTGGAACTGTGTCTCCAGGCACCTGCCAGAGGGCAGGGGGCTTCAGGGATCCCGTGGCTGTCCAGTCACGACCCCACTCTTCCTGCTCCGAGGACGCTTCTCTCTCGGCCTCCAAAGTCTTCCGCCAGATAACGCTTCCCATACCCAGGGAGCTGGTCCCCAGAGCCACCCTCTCGCCGCTGGGGAACATCTCTGAGGCCTGTTGCCTGGCAACCGCCTGGTGCAGCCAGGGCAACCGCCATCCTGATTTCACCAAAGCCCCCATGTTCCCACCGCGTCAGCGCCTCTTGGCCCCGGGGGACGCACTCTTGGCCCCGGGGGGCGAGGACAGACCAGCCCAGAGCAACAGCAGCCTCTCGTCCCATCTCTGGGACCCTTGGTTTCTCCCAGCCTCACAGGTCAAATGTTGCACTGGGGTCCACGTGGCGGCCTGATGGTGGGCGCCCTTGGCCCGGCCACAGGGCGTGTAGGACCCCAGCGGGCCTGTGGCGTCCAGCCCGGCACTCAAGGCCCTTCAGTTACCCCTGTGAGCCGAGGGCAGGAGGGGATCTCTGCGTGGCCCTCGGCCACCCCACCCGTGAGGCAGTCGGGGTGCTCTGTCACCATCCACCTGGGCTTTGCAAACTGTAAAGTGCCCCCGTGTCCCCATCTGGTGCCCAGGTCCCAGCCGCTGTGAAGCCCACGCAGTCAGTAATTCGCAATCTGCAAAACTGTACCAACCGCCCCAGCTGCATTTGCATCAAAATTGATTGCAAAGAGCAATTAGCACCTCATTAATAATCAATGAGGTGCCAATTTACACGACGCCCAAGAACAAATTGCAGATTCAGTTTGGCCTGTGACAGGGAGGGCTATGGTGCCAGCCCAGGCAGAGAGAGTTCCAGAAGTGACGGGGAGGGGGCAGCTGGGGCCCTTCTCTACTCCCCTCTGCCCCCACAGAGGCGGGAAGGCTGGGGGCAGGGAGGGAAATGGATGAATGAATGAACAAGCAAGTGAATGAATGAGTTCTCACCTGTGCCGGCCAGGTGACAGCAGAGGCTCACCCGGTGGGGGCCAGGGCCCCACTGGGGATGGAATGGGATGACGTGCTGCCCTTGGCTGCGGTGGGACCCATTGTTTCCCCCTGCCCGTCATGGGGTAAGCGGGGCCTTTCCTGAGCACCTACTGTGTACGTGCCATGCTTCACTCTTCACACAGGGTGTCCTTCTGTCCCACGTCATAGGTGAGGACGCCAGACCCAGAGAGGGTGGTGGGACCTGAGCTTGGCCCTCTGGCTCCACACACCACAATCCCGCATGCACCACGATGGCCCTCACTTTCTGTCCCCACACTTTGTGGGCATCTCTGTTTAAGAACCCCATTCCTAGCACCCGACCCAGGAAGACTCGGCATTACAAGTCAGGCGAGGCCCCTGTGGCCTGGGTCAGTCAAGAAGGGCTCCCTGGAAGAGGAGGAGAGGGCCGAGTCAGAAGACTGCTTTTGCCTTCCTCTCCCCACAGACCAGGAATTTGCCTCTGCTGCCCCCCACCCTGCCTGGGTGCTCCCCAGCCGCCTTCTGCTTTCAGGTTACCTGGAAGCCTCCTGGCCAGGGGCACCTCGGGGGCGGCCTCAGGGCTGGCACGGGGTGGGACAGAGGCCAAGGAGAGCCCCACAGTGAACACCTAAGGTGACCTCTGAGGGAGGGAAGTGCCGCCCAGTGGCCGGGACAGGCTCGCACGGCCCGCGGGGCCACCAGAGTGCAGGGCATTGGAGAGGAGCCGGGCCTGGGGCAGCTGGAGGGAGGGCTTCCTGGCAGAGGGAATGGCCGTGCAAAGGCCCTGAGGTGGGACGTGAGCAGACAGAAGGGCACGCTGACACACGGATCAGAGAGGGCAGGTCAGAGTCGGGCGGAGAGTTTGGAATAGAGAGGAGGGGGAGGAGGTCGGCCGAGACAGGGGTCTGGGTTTTATTCTGGGGTCTTTGCAAGGGTCGGAGGGTGTGGCCTGGGGTCCACTGGCCGCCATGGGAGGTTGCTCGGGAGGGGACACAGCAGGAGCCTAGAGAGGGTCTGGGTGTCACAGGGGGAGACTGAGGGCAGCTCGGATCCAGGCGGGGACACTGCGGGAGCAGGACGGGGAGGGCTGTTCTTCAGGTTTTGGGGGCCCTGCTTGTCGCTGGCGGGTATAAGGATATTCCCAGCCAGGGCCACGCGGGACCTCTCTGATTCCACCTGGGGCCTGCTCCCCTCGCCACCTCCTGCCTGCACCCACCACCCTCACCATGAGATTGAATTTACAGCAGACTCCAACACATTTCAATCCATTTATTGCAAAATTACTTTTCAATAATTATATCACCATGCCGACTCTGTTGCATAATGAAATTAGCATGAGAGATATTAGAGAGAATATAAAATTATAAGAGATATTGAAATACCTCTTCCCGTCTGTCTTCATGAGGCCCCATAGCTTAACTGGGAAGTGGGCACACCTCATGATGGGATTGGAATGCACAGAGTGTAATTTTATAATGTCTTTTGTATAAATTAATTATAATGGTTATTGCAGCTTTCTATTATTGGATTGAAATTTCCCTCCACTGGAGCCAATTAGGGGAGAATAGGACCCTGGCTGGTGGCCCCGAGTCCCCTGGGGACACAGAATGGAGAGGATGAGGGAGGGACAGGAGGACAGGCCTGGGCTTTACCGTCAGGCAGGTCACAGTTCAAATTTGGTCCCTGCTGTGTGTCTCCGGTAAAGCCACTTAACTTCTCTGATCCTGGGTTTCCCTCAGCTACTAAAAAAGAAACCACTAGTAACTCAGCCACGTTGCTGGAGGAGGAAACGAGCATGTGTTCGGTGCTGGTAAAAGTTGGTGCAGCAGTTAAATGTCGCCACATAGCTAGCAGCTCCCAAGCTCAGCAGCTTAAAGCAACAGTGAATGTTGGTTATCGCCGCAGGTTTCTGCAGTCAGGAACGTGCGAGAGGCTTGGTTAAGGGTCTGGCTCAGGGTCTCCCACGGCTGCATCAGGAGTCAGCCCAGTCTGCGTAATCTGAAGGCTCGACCGCGGCAGGAGTCTCCCTTCCAGGTGGCTCAGGGTCAGTGCCAGCTGGTGCCCAGGGCCTCGGTTCCCCCCATGCGGCCCCTGCACAGTCGTTGTGTGTCCTCACGGCACGCCGGCTGCCCTCCCTGGAGCCAGGGACCCAGAAGACCAAGGTGGACGCCACAGTGTCCTTTGTGGCCTGTGTCAGGAGTCACATGCCAACAGGTCCCTGGACTCTGATTCATCCTGGGGGGCACTATGCAGAGGCATCAAGACCAGGAGGCGAGCATCCCTGGGAACCACCTAAGAGGCTGGCTACCGTAACTCGCTTCTCCCCTGGGGGTTTCACGGCCATGGGTCCCCACAACTGGCCAGGGCATGCTGTCCCCGAGGGGCCTGCGTCCTTGTCCTGCCTCAAAGCGGGTGAGCCTGGGGAAATGTCTCTGGCCTCCACCAGCCCATCTGCAGGACCTGGAATTAATGAGCCTGTGGCCGGGTGTACAGCACCAAACCCGGGTCCCTATTTCCCGTCCGCTATGGGCAGGGGTCTAGCTGTTTGCATCTCTTCTGACCGTAGCCACTGTAACGAGGCCTCCCGCACCCCCGGGAGGACCACTGTGCCTTCCGCGTGGGATGGCGCCAGGTGCCCTACTACAAGCCAGGGCCTGGGGGGCAGAGGGAGCTAGCTGGTGCTGGCTGAGGTCTGAGACCCCACAAATGTGCCCACTCTGGCTGCGCAATGTGGGGGGTGTCCAGCCGGTCCTGGGTCCAGGTTGTTCCTCCCCTGGGGTCCCTGTGATTTCCAAAACCCATGAGGAGTCGAGGGGGACACATCAGCAGCCCCTCCTGGGTCCCCGGCAACTGGACTCCGCGATGCTCTTGACAATGCGGGTTTGGAGGCATCCAGTGAGAGCCGAAGGGGGGTCCCGTGAGTGAGACTTGAATCTGGGGGGGAAGTGGGCTTGCCCTGCTTCCATCACCCTAGCGCAGGTGCAAGTGACTTATTCTCAGGAGCCCAAGAGGGCAGAGGCGGGACTGTTATGATCTCCCAGTGTCTGTGGGTCAGGACTCTGGCTTGGTGTTGCCTGGCACTCCATTCAGGGGCTCAGGGCTGCGTTCTCATCTACCAGCTCAACCAGGGAAGACACCCAGGGTGTTGGTGGTTTCATCTCCCGGCAGGTGCAGGCCGGAGACCCAGCTTCCTTGCTGAGGCTGCTCTCAGGTCCTGCAGTCCCTGGCCACGTGGCCCCTCCCAGCATGGCAGCCTCTTCTCCAAAGCCGACAAAAGAGGAAGTCTCGCCAGCCAATCTGCCAGAGCGATGGAGCATCTTACATTATGTAACCTCACCTGGGGAGGGGCACCACATTCTTTGGTCTGCGATCGAGCCACAGGTCCTGGCCCCCCTCGAGGAGGGGTCGTGAGGGCCTCTTCCCCGAAGCTGCACAGCGAGCGAGGGTGGGGCTAGAATCCAGCCCTGCCTGTCAACACCGGCGCCCCCCCACCCCCCGCTCTCTCTCCGGGTGGATATCTGGCTGTAGAAGGGAGGAGGAGCAGTGGGGGAAGGAGAGGTGGGGACCCAGGCCCCAAAGCACCTCAGAGGCCATGCCCAGGCCCAGGGATGGGGCCTCAGCATCCACCACCGCGGAGGACCAGGGCACCGCTCTGGCCCCAGCATCCAGGGGTGGGGTCTCCTCAGCGGCCTCACTCTTCCCGCCTCGTCCAGAGACCAGTTCTAAGCACGGCCTAACTTATTAATGAGGACGAGGAGGAGCCTGATGGCAGCCAGAGCCACCAGTCCGATCGATGGGGCACCGATAGCGGCAAGCAGCCCCTCGGCATCTGGATTCTAATTGCAGGACGCACGCTTTGCGAGGCGCCCCTGCCCCTAAGTGAGCCCCAGAGAGCATGTGGTTAATAGGTGCAGCTGTCTGCTCCCCGCCCACGGGGAGTCCCCCTGGGTTGTTATCAGACTAAAGTGGCTGATGAAGTGCTAAACAGTGCCCTTTCCAGCAAGGCTCCGAGAGCCCGATTCATGGAAGAAGAGTTCTCCTCTCTGCACAGAGGGACTCCCCCAAACCCAGGAAGACGGCAGAGGGGCCCAGAGCTCCGCTCGCCACCCATGCAGATGAGCACCCACCTGCCGGCCTCCAGGGGCCATGGGGCCCATGAGGCTGAGGCCTGGCCCCGACCAGGCCCCTCAGCGCCCTCGCTCCTGCCGCCTCTGTCCAGGTCCCACACGTGGGTCTGCTCTGCAGGGTGGGCAGCCAGAGGCCCCCGGGACCCCACCGTAAGTGGGGGAGGGGAGGGGGCTGGGGGACCCTGGGGGAGGGGAAGAGACCCTTTGCACTTGCCTGACGTTGGTCCCCATCCTCACGCTGCCCCCTCGACCGTCCTCCAACGCTGGCCTCCCCGTTGCCCTGACCCCCACAAAGCCCATTCCAGGGCCCACCCCCAGCTCAGGGACCTGGGCTCCACACGAACATTTCCCAGTTTATTTACTTGTTGAGCAGCTAATGTATTCACAACATTTAAGATTTTAAAAGGAGAGAAAGGGCTAGCTGTGCACCCCAAAGAAGCCAGTGGCTCTATGCGAGGTTTTCATAATCACCAGAAACTGGAAACAACCAAACATCCCTGTGCAGGAGGATGGATGAATAAGCCATGGGGTGTTCGTGCAGTGGAATACTATGCGGCAGTGAAAAAGACCACGGCTGCCCACGCCCGACGGACGGGTGTCACCAAACAATGCTGAGTGAAGCGGCCTCACAGGAGTTCCAGGCAGGGGGGTCCCAGGACAGGCCACGTTTGATGGATTCACTGAGCTGCTCACTTGGGAAGCAGGCACTTTGTGGGATGTGGCTTTTTTGGCTTTTTTTTAAGCAGAGAAGGGTTTACAGAGAAAAGATTTCCTCTCACTCTGTCCCCAGCCACCCACTTCCCCTCTCACAGACAGTTAATGTTGACACTGCCCTAGGAGTCCTTC
Organism: Eubalaena glacialis; assembly: GCF_028564815.1. NCBI lineage: Eukaryota > Metazoa > Chordata > Mammalia > Artiodactyla > Balaenidae > Eubalaena > Eubalaena glacialis. The sequence continues at coordinate 94,106,808 of NC_083728.1, read as the reverse complement.
CAGAAACATCCTGTACAGGTAAGAGCACGTATGGCTCTGCAGGTGATTGTAATGATGACTGAGTCCTAGATCAGCCAAGACCCCCGCAGCTGCCCACAGTTTAGTGAGTCATGGCCCCCTTCACTAGGGGCCTTTGCACGTCTGTGAAGGCTTACAGAACGATGCACAAATATAAATGGACACAATTAGTCTGGGGGACAAAAGTATAAAGATGAGCAAACATTTTCATTCCGTCAGATTCAGCCAACACCAGTCTGGTATACTAACGGCCCTGAATGGATGCAGCGGGTGTCAGTTAAAGGACCCGGGAAATGCAAATCATAACCTCAGTGGGATACCGCCTCGCCCGTCACTAAGATGGCTAAAGTCAAAAAGATAATAACAAATGTTGGTGAGGATGTGGAGAAAGTGGAACCCCCGTGCATTGCTGGCGGGAATGTAAAATGCTGCAGCTGCTCTGAAAAACAGTTTGGCAGTTCCTTAAAATGTTAAACATGGAGTTACCATACGACCCAGTAATTCCACTCCTAGGTGTATTGCATTGAAACCATACATCCACATGAAAACTAGTATGTGAATGTTCACAGCAGCATTGATCATAACTGCCAAAGAGTGGAAATAACCGAAATGTCCATCAGCTGATCATGGATAAACATGACATAGTGTCTCCGTACAATGGAGTATTACTCAGCCATAAAAAAGAATGCAGCTCTGACACCTGCTACACCGGGGATGAACTTTGAAATCACGATGCTCAGTGAAAGAAGCCGGACACAAAAGGTACATATTGTGTGATTCCATTTATAGGAAAGGTCCAGAATAGACAAATCCATAGAGCCAGGAAGTAGATTAGCGTTTCCAGGGCCTGGGATGGGGGATGGGGGCAAGTGGGGACTGCCTGCAAATGAGAATGGGGTTGCCTTTAGGGGAGACAAATATGTTTTGAAATCACGCAGCGGTGAGGATTGCAGCGCTCTGGGAATGTACTAAAAACCTCTGAATTGTACACTTTAGAAGGTGAATGGCATGGCATGTGAATTACACCTCCAAGCTGTTCAAAGATGCCGAAGAAGGACCCGGGTCTTGGGCTGCAGGCGCCAGGTGGGGTGAAGGCTCCGCTCCGGAGCAGGCGCTGGGACCACCATGAGCTGGGGCGCCAGCACAGCGGGCTCAGTCCTGAGTCCCTGCAACAAGCCCCCCGGAAGCACGTCCTCCTCGGGGGACCCCCTTTACAGCGGGGTCCGAGGCCCTGGGAGCCGGGGTAAACTGAGTCAAGGAAAAAAGGCACAAACGGGGTTTCCAAGAGGCAGGCCGTCTGGGGCAGTGAATTTTGCACCTTCGGGAGGAAATGGCAGCGAGCAGGGACCTGTGTGAGGGGGGTCGTCCTTGAGAGGCCCGACTAAGAAACACTTTCCATTATTCATGGATTTTCCAGAAAACCTGAAAGTCCCGCTGTGGATCATCCATGACAAACTGTCTCCAGAAACGTCTCCCAGAATCCAGCGTGACCGGTGGAGCCCGGAGAGAAATGAAGAAGCAGGTCTCTTGTCCAAAAGCAGGAAAACGTGACACTGGAGGGCCAGCAGCCACGGCTGTTCCCGACCTTCCACGGCCTCTCTCCTACTTGTCAGAAACTCTCACGATAATGCAAAGAGATGTTAAAACATTTTTATTGTAGTAAAATACACACAGCCTACAGTTTACCACCGTAACCATTTGTAAGTGTAGAGTTCAGGGGCATTAAGCATATTCATATGGTTGTGTGGCCGTCACCACCGTCCACCTCCAGAACTTTCTCATCTTCCCAAGCTGAGACTCTGTCCCCATTACACACTCACTCCCTATCCCCCTCCCCCAGCCCCTGGCATCCACCCCTCTGCTTTCTGTCTCTGTGAACCTGACTGCTCCAGGGACCTCGTAGAAGTGGAATCGCACAACGTCTGTCCTTCTGTGTCTGGCTTATTTCACTGAGCATCATGTCCTCAAAGTTCATCCACGCTGTAGCAGGTGTCAGAGTTTCCTTCCTTTTTAAGGCTGAGTGATATTCCATTGTGTGATGGGCCATGTCTTGTTTATCCATTCACCCATTGATGGACACTTGGGTCACTTCCACCTTTTGGCTGCTGTGAACATAGGCATAGAAGTATCTCTTCAAGTCCCTGCTTTAAATTCTTTGGGGTGTAGACCCAAAAGTGGAATTGCTGCCTCATATGGTGATTCTATGTTTAATATTTTGAGGAAGCATCGTACTGTGTTCCACTGTGGCTGCACCATTTTACATTCCCACCAGCAGGTGTTCCAATCTCTCCACATCCTCATCAACACTTGTTATTTTCCATTTTATTTATCTGTTTTTTATAGTAGCCATCCTAATAGGTGTGTGTAAGGTGGTACCTCATTGTAGTTTTGATTTGCATTTCTCTAATGATTAGTGATGCTGAGCATCTTTTCATGTACTTTTGTCAATTTGTATATTTTCTTTGGAGAAATGTCTATTCAAGTCATTGAATAATAATATGAAATTTTCTATTGCTCATGTGTTAATTGGATTGAGTTTTTTGTTGCTGTTGTTGAGTTATAGTTTTTTATATATTTCTGGATATTAACCTCTTATCAGATATATGATTTTTCAAATATTTTCTCCCTTCTGCGGGAGCTCTTCGTTCTATTGATAGTGTTCTTTGATGTACAGAAGTTTTTCATTTTGATGAATTCCAATTTGTCTACTTTTCCTTTTGTTGCCTGTGCTTTTGGTGTCATTCCCAAGAAATCATTGCCAAATATAATGCCACAAAGGTGTTCCCGTTTGTTTTCTTCTACGAGTTTTATAGTTTCGCTGTTCTGTTCAGGTCTTTGATCCACTTTGAGTTAATGTTTGTATATGGTGTGACGTAAGGGTTCAACTTACCCTTACCTCAGTCTTTGGCATGTGGATTTCCAGTTTTCCCAGCACCATTTGTTGAAAAGACTGTCTGTCCTTTGGCAGTTGAATGGTCTTGGTACCATAGTGGGTTTTATTTGTTATTTAACGTCATTCTAGGTTAAAAAAAAAAATCTTTTTAAATTTCAATTATTATCATGAATTTTACCATTCACCTTTATATTGCACAATGTCAGTTTTAAATGCAAATATAAGGACATTTAACTCATATGCAAAGCCACCACATAACACAATTTGTATTTCCTCGCTCATACATCATACGTGTTCTTCTTACTGGAACAGTGGGCTGCGTTTGCCCAGGATGGCTGCCATCCCCATGCTCTTCCAGAACCTTCCCGGTCAAGTGGTCGAGTCCATGTCCCCTCCCCTTGAACCTGGGTGGACCTCAGCAGCTGCTCAGCCAGCACCAGAGCGACTTCCGAGGGAAGGTCATAAAAATGCCGGACGCTGCCACCTTGTTCTCTTCAAAGCCAACCACCGTGCTGGGAAGGAGCCCCGACATGGAGAAGAACCAAGAGCCCCGCCCACACCTCACATGTGAGGGCAAAGTAAACATCTGTTATTGTTTGAAGCCACTAAATTTGGGGATGGCTTGTTACACAGCAATGCGTAACTGATATACCCACCGAGGACTAGACCCTGGGACACTCCAGCATTGCAGCCACTGCTGTCCAAAAAGAGGCCAGGGTGGGGTGGGGTATGGTGGGGGCGACCAGGAAGAAGTGGGAGGATTCAGGACAAGCTTAGGAGTAGATGTGTCACCAAAATGGGTGGGATTGAACACGGGGAGGTGGGCAAGGGGCAGTCCTGGAGGGCTGTGAGCTGGGGGGCGGTGGCAGGGCTATTGGCTGAGCTGTGGCGTGCTGGGGGAGGACAGGCTGGGGACGGGGCATCTGGGATGCACTTTGGGACACCCCGGGGGGCAGCCAGCTGGCCATGTGGGTCTAGGGTTTGTGTCTGGGAGGTAAAGGTACAAGTCAGGGTAACTGAAGCTGTGTGTGTGGGCGAGACCCTGTCCTTCCCAGGCAGTTACGGGCTGAACTGTGTTCCCCTCCCCCTAATTCATGTTGAAGTCCTAACCCCCAGAACCAGAGACTGTGACCTTATTTGGAAATAGGGTCCTTGCCGATGTAAGTAGTTAAGATGAGGTCCCACTGGAGTGGGGGTGGTCCCTGATGCAATGACCACTGTCCTTAGAAAAGGGGACATTTGGACACAGACATGCACTGGGAGAGGCCATGTCAAGGGGAAGACAGAGATGGGGTGACACATCCACAAGCCGAGGAACATCCGAGATGGGTGGGTCCAGCAGCAGCAGCAAGGGGAGAGCCGGGGGCGGACCCTCCCTCAGAATGTCCAGGAGGAACCCGCCCCGCAGACATCTCCATCTCAGACTTCAGCCTCCAGAACTGAGAGACGACACATTTCCATTGTTCTAAGCCACCAGATTTGTGGTTCTTGGTTCCAGCAGGAATGATCCAGGCCTCAGGGTCCCATCTGTCGCCCGGGGGCTGGGGGCAGGAGCTGCGCGTTGGAAGCTGGCCTGGTATGTCCCCAGCAGAGGCCCTCGGTGGGGCTGCTAGGCCCGTCTCAGCACCTTGAACCTGGAGCACAGCCGTGTGTCCAAGCAGCGCCCTCCCCCTCCCCCCAGCAGACAGCACAGCAGCCCTGCCAAGTTTCCAGGGGCAGACTAACATTGATTGAGCATGTGCTGTGTGCTTCACACATGCTTCCAACACGACGACAGACAAACTTCTATTCATCCTTCAAAGCCCAGCTCAGGAGTCACCTCTTCCACAAAGGCTTCCCTTCCCAAACTTTGGGAGTTTGGCAGCAACTCCCAAAGAGAGGGGAAGACCCCCAGCCTGCATGACCCACCTCTTACTTCCCACTGTTTGCCCCTAAACAAAGGGACAGAGCAACGGAAGGTCTTCCCAAGAGGCTGTGAGCACCCAAGAATCTTGTTCATCTCTGTGTCCCAGCACTTGACACAGGGGTTTGCACACAGTAGGTGCTTAATAAATGCTTGTTGGATGAATGGAGAGATGTTTGGTCCAGTGGAAATGGGCTGAGTTTACTCTTAAGGAGACGAACAAGTCCTCACTTTGCTAAATACAAGGAGAATGTGGCTGGTTGGTGCCCTGCTATGGGCACCTGCTGTCCACCAGAATCTCAGGGGGAATCCAGGAGGGCTTCCCGGAGGAGGCGACACCTGAGACCACTCTTTGAAGCACAGGTTTGCCCTGCCTGAGATGAGGAAAGGGAGTGAGGTGGTGGGCGACGAGACTGGCAGGGGGAAGCGGGGCTGCCCAGGGCCCCCATGACGCCCCACACTGGCAGATGCCACACCCCACGTTGCAGTCCCCACCCTCCCACAGGCTCCATCCTCAAAACCCTGGAGGGTCACCTTTGTGCACACCGAACAGGGGCCTCTGGGAGTCAGAGGGGTGTGAGTGTGGGCAGGGGGCCTCTGGGAGTCAGAGGGGTGTGAGTGTGGGCAGGGGGCCTCTGGGCCTCCCGCCAGTCACCCTGGATGGGGCTGCTCTCCTGCATGTCCCTGAGCTTGGATGTCCCCAAGCTCCCCTGCGACCTCGGGTGACTCCTCTCCCAGCTCTGGGCCTCAGCTCACCGCCTCCGCCCCCCAGGCCCCATCAACACAGGTCACACCTACACCCTGGTCACTTCCCCCAGCTCAACCTCCCCACCCCCAGCAGGTTTGCCCTCGCTGCCCTCCTTGCCCCCAAGCCTGCAGCCTCCGTCCAGGCTGGCCCCGATGTTGGCCTGGCCAGCGCCGTCCAGGGTCCCCACCCGGAACACAGCATCAGGTGGGCGGGAGACGGCATCCCTGCCCCGTGTACATCCCGGCTCCTCCGCTGAGTCTGTTTGTTTTCATAACCAATTCAATATTTAAGACCCGGCGAGCCGCTGCCTGAGCTCGCGGGCTCCCCCTTCCTTTGTCTCCACTCCCCTCCGCCCCTGCACTTCCTGACAAACCGAGCGGTTCTGATGGAAAATTCATTAGTGGTCTGCCGCCCCCCTCCCCCGGCCCTCCCGCGTTCCCAGGCAGCTCCGCGCCTGATGTGTCAGCCTCTCCATCCTGATTATCTGGAGACGCCAATTTCAAAGAGACATCTTAATAGTGATGTCAACGAATTAATTAGATGTGTTAATGAGCTAAAAGCAACCCAAATTAAATTAATGCAGTAATAAGCGCAGACAGCAAAATTAGCTCCAATTTCTCTAAATGATTCTGAACTGTACACAACACCTCAGCTCGCTAGAACATACCATCCCCCAAAGCTAATCAAGAACCCGGCGCAATTAACTGCTTAATTACAAACAGGCGCGTGCACAGGCAGGCGCACACGCACACACATGCGTACACACACACACACACACACACACACAAACACACACGCGCGGGCGGGCGGGGAGGATTCCGCCTGGGCCGGCCTGGGAGTGGTGAAGGCTGTACATCCCCCCCAGATAGCCCAGGTCACCATCCCCCCCCACCCTTGATGGATCTGGGAGGCTCAGCCTTTCCAGCGCGGAGCTGAGTGCTGTGGACAGTGTCAGGTGTCTGCACCAGGCCAGGCAGGGAGAAGGGACAGCTGGAGGGCTCCCCCAGCGCCCCTGGGCATCTGCCTGGTGGGGGGGTTGGCCGAGGTGGAGGAGGGAAGAGGGAGGAGGGGGCCGTGTCGGAGGCAGAGGAGCAGGGGAGGGGCAGCGGGAGCTGAGTTGTTTATTGCTTGCATCAGAATCTGAGTTGCAACTAAAAAGCTAATTGTCCAGCCTGGCTGATTTCCCACCGGGCAGGGAGAGCTGCTAATAGCTTCCAAGCAGCTCAGGTACCTGATTAGCTGTAATTGCTGCTGGAGACCGGAGAGGGGTGAGGACAGAAGTGGAGAAGGGGGTGGGGAGGGGGAGACAGGGTGTGGGTGCAGAGTGAGGCCAGATGGAGGGCGGGGCTGGGTGGGAGGGTCCAGGCAGGTGCCGGGGGAGGGGGGAAGGGGGAGGGGGGAGGGAGAGGGGGGAGGGGAGGGGGAGGGGAGGGGGAGGGGGGAGGGGGAGGGGGAGGGGGAGGGGGGAGGGGGAGGGGGGAGGGGGGAGGGAGGGCCGTGGCCAGAGGAGGTGAGGGAAGAGGCAGAGGTGACTTGGGAAGGGCCGGCCCCCCAGCAGCCTCTCTGAGGACCACCCCCCATGCACACACCACGTGTGGGCCCAGGACCCAGAGCCGGGGGATAGGAGCAGGCCCAGAGCTGTACACAGTGGGCGCCAACAGGCAGGGGCTGGAGCAGCTGCCCCCATGGGCCCTGGGCTGGCAGGCGGCTGAAGCAGGAACCCCACCCATCTCCCACCCTCCCGCCTTTTAGAAGGGTGAGTTCAGTCTCCTTAGCCAAGGAGCTTTTTGTTCATTTCTGATCGATTTGGGGAGGAGTGAAGGAGCTGATTGATTAGCCCCGCCCATCACCAACCAGCTCCCCCCACCCCGGGCACCCCAGCCCCCTGGAGAATGGCTCTCCCCAGAGCAGGGCAGCGGCGGGGTCCCCAGGAGGACCACACATAGGGGTCGGGGCAGGGGGCTGACAAGCCCTATCGGCCTACAAGCCACCCTCTTCCCCATGCAGGAACCCTCTCTCTCCCGCCCTGTCCTTCCCTCCTCATTTCCTGGGTGTTTTTCGCTCACGCATTTGTTTGTTTTTCAACTTATTGATTCATTTAAAATATATTCATTTCCATCCTTGCTCCAAACTGGAAGGAAGGTGACACCACCTCATTAACCCACCGCCAGCCACAAGCTGCACCCCCCCCCGGTGGCACTGCACCCCCGGGGACCAAGGTGACTGTCACGCCCCTGCCCTGGCTGAGCTCCTGGGTGCTGAGCCCCTGACATGCGCACTGTTGATGGAGCTCAGGGCGCTGGGGGAGCCTGCGCACCTGAGGGCAGAGGACAGGCCCCGGGAGGTGGCTTCTGGGGGGAGGGTGTGGATTAGTGGGGTGCCAGGCATCACATGGCAGGAAAATGGGGGGCTGCTGGGGCCCCAAAGGCACCGGCTCCTCATGAGTCCCAGAGCCAGACCTCACCCCCTTGGCCTCCGCTTTCAAACCTGCAAAATGGGGGCATCACAGCCGCGCTTTCCAGGAACAAAAAGGCTCAGGGTCTTCAGGGCCAGAAGACACGGCGGCCACCCGAGGCCACCCAGGCCACATGTCCGCGGATGAGGCGCTGCAAAGCACTCACGAGGGCAAGTGGGTCCGTTCCCACCTGGCGTCGGAGTGTGTGGCCCCCACGGGTCCAAATTCCCAGGCTGGGGCCTCGCTCCATTCTACAGGTGGGGAGAGTGAGGCTGGGGGGCCGGGGGTGGATATTGCTCAAGGTCACACGGGCCCTCTGCATGTCCCCCTCCAGTGCTGAATGGTCACCTTTGGCTGTTGTTTGAGGATTTTATTTCCCAGCAGCAAGAAAGGATTGTTTTACTCAGCAAGTGTTCCAATGAGCTTTCCCCTCTCTGGGCAGGGGTGAGTCCCAGAGCCCCCCGGGGTGAGGACAGCAGGGGTGGGAGGGGCTGTGGGTAGGTGATGGAGAAGGGGCGGGGCCACACGTCGGCCAGTCAGGTGGCTGGAAGTGGCAGCCACATGGCCACGCTTTAGTGTCCATCCTCTGACACGGGCAAGTGGGCTGGGGGCTTCTGTGGACGGGGAGGGCCCTGTCGCATTGCCCAGGTGCAGACAGCTGCATGTGCGGGCCAGCCGGCGGGCCTCGGGGAGCCTGGCGTTGGCGTGTCAGTCACACACCTGGAGGCCGCCCAGGCTCCCACAGCCCATGCCAATTAGGAACTCACTTTACATTATTTTAATTTGTCTCTGGGGTCCTGGAAGGAAAGTCACGCGATTATTATTATATTTTGGCTGGAAACTGCAGCCACCATTATATAAATTACATATAGTTGAATCCACCAGTTTCTTTTAAACAACCATGTTTTCCCTTCCCCAGCAACAGGCAACTTCTCCTCACCACTCGCCTCCGTGCCCCTGGTGAGAACTTTCTGGCCCTGGGAGGAGGAGGGAGGCCTGCAGACCACCCGACCGCCTCACCCACGGGGGGCAGGGGGCTTTGAAATCCAACCCTTGTGGGTCTGCCCCTGCGGCACCACTGCTCGCTGTGTGACCTCGAGCTAGGTGCCTACCCTCTCTGAGCCTCAGTTTTCTCACCTGTGACAGCCTCTGCCTCAAAGGGCTGGCGTGAGGTTTAAAGGCAATAATGCCTAGATCGCCCTCGGGGTGGTGCCCACGGGGAGCATCCTGCTGGGAAAACTCGGTGTCCAGCCACCCAGCCCGCAGCACGGGCACCTAGTACTGGGGTCTGTTTTGTCAGGTGTGGGGGACACACAGACTCAGAAGTGATTATCCTGAAAGAAGAACATCGTGTTATGATCACAGCCCCCTGGAAACAAGAGGCCGCACACACGCAGGGCCACGCCAGGAAGCTCCGGGGTCAGGCAGGAGGCAGGGGCAGGGGCGCTTCGGGCCAGGGGCTGTCCCTGGTGGTCTGGGAGCTGCCGGAGATGAGGGCAGGTGGACCGTGGCCGGGAGTGTGCCAGCCTGTGGGGCAGGGGGTGGGGCAGGCTCTGCATTAGGTGTTTGCCTCTGAAAACACACTCTGGCAGGCGAGTCCTAACTGTGTCTAGGACTTGGCTAACCCTGGGGAGGGCTTAGCAAGGCCCCGGATGTCAGAGCACCAAACATACAGAAAATAAGAAAACACAGTTAATGCAATGGCATCAAAGTGATGCCAGCGACTGATCCCTCTGTGAGTGCTGAGAGAGGAGGCTGCCCAGAGCACAGGCGAGGACGCTGAGGCCCAGGGGGAAGCCACATGCTTGAGGTCCCCCAGGGAACTGGGCAGGGCCTGGCGAAGACCAGCCTAGGGTGGCCTCAACCTCCTTGGGCTTCGGGCTGTTGGGGGAGAGAGGGAGGAGCCTGCCGGTGGGTTGGATGTGGGTGGACGCAGGCCGTGTTGGTCTGTGTCAGGGTCCCACGATGCCGTATCTGTGGCACACGGGTGCATAGCCAGGGCTCCATAAGCACTCGTTCTCTGGGTGACCTTGGACAAGCCCCTGCCCCCTCCAGCCCTGTCTCCCTGTCCACACTGCAGGGGATGCCATGTTGGGTCAGGGGCTAGGCTCTCAGATGGCACGTGCCCCTCGCCCTGGCACGCTTGCCTCTGGGAACGTATCCCACGATGCTCTCGGACACGGGGCCCAAGTGGCGCCCCAGCTGATCCCCGCACACCCCGTTTGGCGGTAACTGCCTGGAAGCGACTCACAGAGGGGCTGGTGGGCTGGGGCTGCAGACAGGACCCTGTGCCGGACCCTGTGCCGGCCAGCAAGACGCAGGACGGACGCTGTCACCGTGGGGAAAGGGGGGAGGTCAACTTTATTCCTCATACAACCACAGGGTGCTTCTGGATACACAAGAGACCGCTGGCGGGCCTGCCAGCCCGGGATCCGCAGTGAAAGGGAAACTTATTTGTCAGCCCATCCCTTCCGTGCCCGAGATTGTTTTTTACCATGTACCTGTGTTACTTTCTTTTTAAAGAGATTTCAAGCACTTCTAAGTGTACATCCAAGAAAATTGAGAACATTTGTCCATGCAAAGATCTGTACACGGGTGTTCAAAGAAGTGTGACTTACAATAGCCAAAACGTGGAAAGAGCGCAAACGCCCATCACAGGATGAGTGGATAAACAAATGTGGTCCATCGGCACCAAGGAATATGATTCAGCCTCAGAAAGGAAGGAAGCACTGACCCCGCTACAACATGGATGAACTTTGAAGACGTATACACAAAAGTGAAAGAAGCCAACACAAAAGGACACATACCCCACTTATTAAAAAAATGTCCAGAATAAGCAAATCTACATAAACAGAGAGGGCTGGGGGTTGGGGAGGACGGGGAGCAGGGCTTCTTCCGGCGGTTATGACAGTGTTCTGGGATCAGGTAGCGGTGATGGCCACACTGCTCCGTGTGTGCACTGAAAACGCTGAACTATACACTTCAGAGAAGAGCGTTGTACCGTACAGTGTGTGAGTTTCCCAGGGCTGCTGTAACAAAGCACCACAAACTAGGTGACCTGAAACCACAGGTCCTGGAGGCCAGAAGCCTGAGCTCAAGGTGTCGGCAGGGCCAGCCTCCCTCCAAACACTCTAGGGGAGGGTCCTGACTGGCCTGCTTGCCTCCTGCGGGGCAGGGGGCATCCTTGGCTAGTGGCCGCATGTCTCCAATCTCTGCCTGCGTCTTCCTGTGGCTTTCCCTCTTCTTGTAAGGACACCAGTCACCCTGTTTTAGAGCCCGCCCTAAAGACCTCATCTCAGTTGGATTACCTCTGCAAAGACCTTATTTCCAGCCAAGGTCCCATTTACAGGAACTGGAGGTTAGGACTTCAGCATATCTTTCAGGGGTCACAGTTCACCCCACCGCATATGTGATTTGTATCTCAATAAAGCTGTTATTTATTCTAGAAGGTTTTAAACAATAGAATATAAAAAGAGAGAGAAGAAATATATCCCAGTGTAGGGGCACGGAGCCTGAATCAGTTGGGGAGGTGACCTCACAGAGCAGACGGGACACCCCGCTGGGGAGACCTCTGCCACCCTGGGCTCTGTGATAATCTCTCGAACGTTCCTGAGAACAGCAGCAGTGATAACCGTTCCTGAGAACAGCAGCAGTGATAACCGTATCCCTGGCCTGCGTCTTGGTCCCTCCTCCTCTGCCCTGTATCACCAGGCCTTCCTCTAAGGTCCGCCCCTGGCCTGCCCTTGAGCTCTGGCCCCGCCCACCCCTCCTGGCACCTCCCTCCCCACCCCCCACCCCCCGCAGGCCTGTCAGGCACCCACGTCCCCAACTTGTAAAGTAACAACCTGTCACACGCACAACCTCTTTGCACCCAAAATGTTCTCTGATCTGTGTAAACTGCAATTGAAGCTGCAGCGCTTGATATTAATATCTTTTGTTTGTGTGTCAGGGTTCTGCAGAATCTAATTAAGGCGTGTTCTCTGCGTATCCGGGGTGTTGGAACAATTCCACGGAGTAGACAATGCAAGCTGTTGACCTGCAAGATAAACTGTGCTTGTGGAGGATTTGGGGGTGGTGGGCAGGGGGCACACGGCTGTTCTTTTCTGCTGGGGCACCAGCCTCCCTGCCTACGGGTCACCCCTGTGTGTGGGTGGCAGAGGCATCTTCACTGGGGGGCGTTTATCACAGCAGCGGTTTTCTGTGTGTACTTCTGTGTATACACACGTGCACACGCACAGGTACACACGCACGTGGGAGCTAGGCCTCCCTGGCCAGGCGACTCCTGTCTCAACAGCCCTCTCCCTGCGGTGTCTGCGAGGTGCGAGTACTGACCCATTACACAGATGGGGAAGCCGAGGCCTGTGATGCATGTGTTCAGGTGGGAGCTTGGCTGACTCTGAGCAGCCACTGGGTGCCAGAACAAACCCACGTCTGGGAGGGCTGGGCCTGGGCTCGGACCGGGTCAGGTGAAGACACCCAGCCCACCCTCCAGCGCAGGCCCAGGTGAAACTGTCATCCCTCCTGGACAGACGGGGAAACCGAGGCCCAGAGAGGGCAGGGGCTTGTCCATGACACACAGCGAGCTGGTGGCAGAGCTGGGCCCTTCCTGACCCTGCGGCCCACAGCCTGGAGGCTGAAAATAAGTGTCCTTCAGTTTGAGGGCAGCTTTGGGACCCTTGGACCTGAGGCCCTGGCCCCATGTGTGGTGACCTTGGCCAGCGCCCGGCCCACTGCGACTTCAGTTACTCCCTGGGAGGAAGGGGTGAGGAGAGCATCACAGCAACGCGGCCTGCCCGCCAGCCCTGCCCAAGCGGCGCCCAGTGGGGGCGGGTGCTTGGAGCTGCCGTCATCACTGCTCCTGTCCCAGCTCTAGGGTCGGCGACTCCACCGCCCTGCAGTGTGCCCACTCCAGCCCGCCCACCCGCCCAGCTCAGGACCTGCCTGCCCGCCAGTGCGCCAAATAGAGTTGTTCGCTCCAGGTTGGGGGGGCATCCTTTGGGCTTTCCTCTCCCCATCTGCAAGATGCAGAGGGGATCCCAGACTCTGAGTGCCCCGAACAGAGAAAACCAGAGGCCAGGTCTGCTGAAGTCCGGGTGGGGAAAGACTCCAGGACCCGGGATGCAGGTGGAGGAGGCCACCCCGACGGGGCACACGGTGAGGACAAAGGCCTGCAGACAGCCTGAGCTCTGGATTCAGGGCAGAGCAGGTGTTTGGGTGAGAAAACCAGTGTGACCGTGCGCTGCGCGGGTCTGCGCCCGTGTGTCCATGTGTGTAATGGATGGGCAGGCACGCGGCTTACGTGTGCATGCAATCGGGTGCACGCAGCATCCGTGCACAGCGTGTCCGGCTGTGCACAGCGTGTCCGGCTGTACACGAGGAATACCTGCCTCGCGGACCCGGCAGGGCCTCGCCGCCCGCGCCCCTTAGGAAACGCCGCAGCACCACCTGCCGGCCGCGCTCCGGGCCGCACAGAGGGCGCGGGGCGCGGGGCGGGGCGCGGGGCCCCGCCCCTCCACCGAGGCCCCGCCCCAGGCCACACCTCCGGTGCCCCGCCCCCGCCCCTGGGGACGTGGCTCAGGAGGCGGCTCTGGGACCCTGACCCACTGGTGCCTTGGAGAGGCGGGCACCTGGGTCTGGGCTTTTGAGGTCCCGGCTGAAGTGGGGACAACTGCGAGGATTAAACACGCACCAGGGAGACAGTGAGCGCACCGCCCCGATATGGCCCCATTTCACAGATGCGGAAAACGTCACCCGCCAAGGTCCCACGGGGGGCGAGGCCGAGCGGGCTTTGAGCCCGGCAGCCTGGGTGCAGTGTGCATTCAGCCACGACCAGCAAACTGAGATGTATTTGTTAACTATTAACGAACCCATTCGCCCTCATACCGCTTTGTGGAGGTATGCTGACAGCCGCTGCAGGAGTGAAGGGCTGAGAATTGCCTGTATCCGGAAGTGACCTGGCAAGACTCACCCCCGCCTTCTGGGCAGTCTCCAGTACCTGACGTGGGCAGGAATTTGGGGTGCGGGCGGGAACGGTCAGGATTTCAGAGCAAAGTCAGTAGTGCTTGACCCCCTATAGGCCTCAGTTTCCACACTGTACGGTGGGGTGGGTAGGGGGAGCTAGAATAGATATTTTCTCAGGTTCTGTCCCTGAGCCTCGCCCCCCACCCCCAAGGCAGTGCAGGATGCCAGGAATCCATGAAGGACTGAGCTGGTGCAGGGACTGGGGGTTCAGGTGGTCTATCCCCTGGCCCAGCCCCCCGAGGGGTCCCTCCCGATGCCCATGGCTGTCCCTGACGGGAAGTTTGAGCGCCTCTGCCAGCATCTCCTGCCCAGGGCCCCACCCCCTACATCCCCCTACATCCCCCTCCAAGGAGGAGGCATCTCCGAGGGTACGGGGCTGCCAGGGGCAGGTGGCATCGCCCTGGTGCCAGCCCAGCTGAAGTCGCCAGAGGAGCCGGCAGAGCCTGCTGCCCCAGAAAGCCTCTTCCAAGTGCATGGTGAGTCCTGCACCGGGGGCGGGGGGGGGCCGGGAGGTCATGCTGGGGAGACCCTGAGGTGGGGGGGAGGGGCAACTGCCGGCCTGGCTCAGCAATATCCCTGACAAGCTTGACCTTGGGCAAGGCCTTCTGCCTGGTCTCCTCCTCTCCTGGGCCCCAGGCTCCTGTTAGCCGAACTCCTGCCCACCAGCTACTGTGTCACTCGGGGGCCCAGTCACACACAGCTCCATTCACACCCCAACTGTGCCCCTGACTGGCTGTGTGGCCTCGGGCAGGTCGCCTCACTTCTCTGAGCCTCAACGGCCTCGTCTGGAAAATGCGCTGACACCTGGGCTGGCTCTGGCCAGCGTGTGGGCCCAGAACCGGAGCCTGGAGCGGAGGAGGGCAGTTCTGCAGCCCCGGGTCTGACTACAGCAGGTCTCAGGAGGCCCCACCGTGCACTGGTGCAGCATCGGACGCAGGTCACTGCTGTCCACTCCGTCCTCACAACTGGCCCAAGAGTCAGGCCAGAGTGCCTTCCCAAGGAAGTGACGAGTCAGCTGTAAGCAGGGCTCGAAGTGGATCACGGCACCCCATCCTCAGGCCCAGGGGTCCCCCAGTCTCACACCTGGCCTGGCCCGGGTCCTGGACGCTGGGACTCCTGGAGAGAGGAAGTCCACAGAGTTCGCAGATGCTTGGAACGTGGCTCCTCCTCCCAGACAGGGGCGCAGCTGAGCCCTTCAACCCATTTTATGGACGGGCAGCCCAAGGCTGAGGCAGAGCTAGGGGGGGAGCCCGAAGTGTGTGTGCCTCTGAAGACCACCGCCGTCTGGACACAGCATGGGCGGCATGGCCACCCGGCCCCGCTAACACCCGGCACGTGGCACATGCAGCCCCTTTCACCACGGTCACATCCCCACACCGACGCACAGGCCCCTCTGGGGCCCCAGAGAACAGCAGGAGCAGAGAGGTCGGGCACCTGCTTTCCTCCGTCCTTGGGTTCAATCCCCAGCCTGCTCAGGGCAAGGAGGCCTGAGACCAGGGGCTCAGAACTAATGTCCCTCCAGGCTGTGACCATTTGCCCAATCCCCCTCACACACACATGTGCACACACATATGCACACAGGTGTGCCCAGGCTCACACCTGCCCACCCACCCACCACAGGTGTGCCTGCTAGGCTGAGCTAAGTCAGGTACCTACTTTTGTACGTTCAGACACTGGGCAGCCAATATAACCCTACAGACATCCACTGCAGTTGCTGGATGGATGGAAGGATAGATGGGGCAGGAGGGACAGACAGATGGACAAATGGAAGAGTGGCTGGTGGGTAGAGAGACTAAAACTAAGAGTGGCCGAGTACACTGCTGACACCCCCTTGTTTCCCGGTGGAGGTGGCTTACTCTGAGGCCTGCTATGAGCCTATTTTATAGATGAGGCAACAGAGGCAGGAGGTAGGAAGTGACTGGCACAGGGTCATACAGCGAGCTCTCAGTGACGCCCAGGACCTAGTCCTCAGGGAGGCACCTGCCTGGCCTAAGTGGCACAGGTGGTGTCGGCACCACAGCCACGCAGATCCCCTGAGACCGCAGATGGGCACCCACTCTGGCACCTCCGGCAGTCCTGTCCCGGCAGTCCACCTCCTCCCCTGGGCCTGCATGTCAGGCCTCAGTGACCTGAGGACCTGCCCCACCCACCTCTCTAGAGCCCCCCTCACCACATGGGCCAGACACGAGGGGCTCAGAAGCAGGGCACGGTGGGATGAAGGCCGGGAACTCTGCCCACCCGTGGCAATCACAGTGCAGCGTTACACGGGAGCTGGTAATTAAACACTGGAGCATCATCAGACACCCCAGCACGGTGCCTGATGAATTAATTACAAGAACACCAGACTCCCTACTTTTCAGCCTCCCCACTGAGTGTGGAGTGGTGGCCCTGAGCTCTCAAGTGGGGGAGACATTCTAGGACAGCAGATCCCACCCTCACGGCCTCCACAGCCCTCCACAGGCCCCCTCCCGCCCCCAGCGCCGTCAGCCACCCACGCCCATCCAAGCGCCCAGGCCAGAAACCGAGGTCCTCCTGGCCCCGCTCCCCAACTGCTCCAGACTCAGCTCCTGAGCCGCCCACCTGCCCCTCCCCTCACCGTCCTCTGGCCACCCCAGCCCCTCTCCCCCGCCCCTCCTGCACCCGAGTCCCGTCCATCCCACCCTAAAGGGCCTGGATGCAGCCACCGCCCACACTGGCCTCCTGCTCCCCCACACCACCTCCCCAGGCAGCCAGACTCATATTCTCAAAACCCAGATCTGATGGTGGGAATCTTCCTCCAGAAACCCAGAACCCCAGTCTAACCACGGGAAAAAGCTCGGACAAACCCAAATCGAGGGGCGCCCTGAAAAATACCTGACTAGTATTCCTCAAACCTGCCAAGGTCCTCAAAAGCAATGACAGTCACAAAACAAAGGAGGCCAAGGAGACGTGAGGACGAAATGCACGTGGGATCCTGGAACAGAAAAGGGGATTAGCGAAAACGAGGAAATCTAAGTAGAGCGTGGGATTAACTACCAGGAAGGTACCAGCCTAGGTGTCTCAGCGCTGACACCCACCGGAGTGACGTAAGGTGTTAACATGAGGGGGAATGGCGTGCGCATGTGCAGGGACCCTCCGTGCTGTCTTTGCAACTGCTCTGTAAATCTAAACTATTGTAAAATAAAAATTTGTTTCAAAATGAGAGAGAGTACGTACAAGGGATCTGATTAAAGTACGGTGAAATGTTCACAGTTGTTTAATCTTGGTGGTGGGTCAATAAGTATCTATTATATTGTTTTTTGTGTGTTTGAAATGTCTCATAATTAAACATTTAAGAAAAAACAAACCCAGATCCAATATGTCACCCCGGCCTGCCACCCTCCAAAGTCTCCCTTGAACTTTAGGATTAAGTGCAAAATTCTTAACCCCGCCCACAAGACAGACCAGGACCCTCCGGTCCGCCACTCTGCCCCTGACATCACACAGGGCCTGGCCAATCCCAGTGTCTGGCCGCCTGATGTCACGCAGGGCCTGGTGCCTTCCCTTCCGCCCAGTTCGGGCCCCTGGACCAGGCTCCCCTTCTGCAACTCTGGAAGGTTCAGCCTTGGCAGGGAGGGGTCACAGGTCCCAGCCCACCGTGAGGTCACCTCACTGGACATCACTGGTTGTGGTTCACGAAGCCCTTCCCTCCCCCAGGCCTGGGTCTGGGGGCCACCTGTGAGGCAGGCATCGTTCTCCCATTTCACAGATGGGGAAGCTGAGGCTGCCCAGTGATCAGAGGGATGTGGGCTAGAATCCAGAGTCTGTCCCCCGGTCCAGCGCTCTCCACCACGCTGCCCTCCCGGCCGTGGTTTCCCACCTGTGAAATGTTCCAGGGGCCATGAACGCAGCCTCCTGCCCAGCCTGGGTGGAAGAAATTGTCAGGCCCTTGTGTTCTGGGCCCTGTTACCTCTCCCCCCTCGGGTGAAGGACACCATATTAATCAATCGATCCATCAACTGATTAATTAGGCAAAAATGTCCTGAGCACCTAGTACGCGCCAAGCCCTGGGGATACGGCAGCAACAGATCAAGACGCTGCCACCGTGGGGCTTGTGTTCCGTGTCGGGGCGGGGGGCGCACAGTAAGCAAGCAGGCGCGTGATGTTCTGACTGGAGGTGTGTGACCGAACACAGGAGGGAGAGCGGATGGGATGTCATGGGAGGGTTCCTGGGAGACCCCCTGAAAAACCAAGACCTCCTTGAGGAGGTGAGGGAGCCAAGCAACGACTCCAGGAGGGACATCTCAGGCTGGCAAGAGCAGATGCAAAGGCCCTGAGGCAGGAGCTCATCTGCCCTCTCTGAGAACAGCAGAGAGGCCGGCGCTGCTGGAGCAGAGTGAGGGGACACGAGGAGAGTGGTGAGGGCGGCTGCTAACCCCAGGGCCTCCTGGGTGAAAAGCCCCCCAGGAGGACACTGGTGGTCACAGGCCACAAAAGGCCAGGCTGCTGGAGTCTAAGGACTGGCCAGCTGGTGGACCCTGGGTGTCATGGGCACCAACGGCACCAGGCTCATCCACCATCTTCAGAGGTGCCTCTGGTTTGGTGAATGTCCCCCCCGCCCCCACCAACCCCACCACAGGACTGGCAGGGAAATGGAGGCCGGCAGGGGTGGGACAGGAGGGGCGGCCAACAGTCTTCAGCGTCTGCACAGCCCAACTCCCGTTGTACCAAAGGGAAACCGAGGCCCCGAGGCATAATACCTGGCTCAGATCCCTCAGAAACTCAGGACAAGCTGCTGGGACCAGCTCTTGGGTCCCCTGCTTCCTCGGCCAGGTGTGTACAGGTTGGTAGGCAGGTGCGTGGCTTACCTGGTGGGCGGGTGTCCCAAGGCACAGCAGAGTGTTTTGGTGGGAGAACTTGGCCCTGTGAGGCCACGGCCCTGTGAGGCCAGCTGGGCCCAACACCTTGGCTTCAAGAAAGGGAAACTGAGGCCCCAAGAGGGCCTGCCCCTTCCCAAGATGCTCCAGTGCACCTGGGTCAGCTGGTCCCCCATCTTCCTGCCCTACCGCCCGGCCTCGTGACAAAAAGAAGCCTGGGCCTGGGGCTGCGGCCCACCCTGGACTCACCCTGCCCCAGCCTCCAAGGAACAATTTACCTTTCAGAGCCGGTCCAAGATATTAATTAAGATAAATCTACCTCAATTTTGAGATTCTCTTATCATGTAATTTATCAAAATTATGTTAATTATTTCTGTAGGGCAGCAAAATTATTACCTCTTTTGTGTCTGATTTGTATTAATATTCATAATTTAATAATTCAGCATCCTGGCCATCTGGTCCTGGAGCAGCTCCCTCCCCTCCCTCAGTCCCAGCCGAAGTGTCCCCACCACACCCACCCAGTGTCCCTGGGGCTGGGCCTGCCCCTCCCCACGCCTTCCGCGTCCAGCCGGGTGGCCACTGCACCCCCCCCTCCGCTCGCCCCAGGCCCGCCTGCCCCCAGCGCCCGCAGGTTGGAGCGCAGGTACAGCGCACAGGCCGCCACCCTCGCCTGGCAGGTGAGCCAAGCTGAATTGACATTTTCCACACTTTGTGAGTTTTACACTGTAATTTGA
The DNA here is from genome assembly GCF_028564815.1 of Eubalaena glacialis. Classification (NCBI taxonomy): domain Eukaryota; kingdom Metazoa; phylum Chordata; class Mammalia; order Artiodactyla; family Balaenidae; genus Eubalaena; species Eubalaena glacialis. The sequence continues at coordinate 94,087,201 of NC_083728.1, read as the reverse complement.
CATAATTAATGCCTACATTACTGCTGATAATTTAGCTAGTTAATTAAACTCGGAGGAGATAATTAAGGAAAGGCTACTGCTTGGATTGCTAATTGTTTTTGTCATTATTTCAGGGGCCGACAGCTGCCGGCTGAGTCATCCTGTTTTGTCAGCTGACGGGTCATGTGACACAGGGGTCCCCCGGGGCCCCCCACTTCCAGGGGAGGGAGGCACGCAGCCGGCTACCTGGCTGCTGCCTGGAGCCCCGCCAAGCACTGCTGGCTGGTCCCGCCCTTCCCCCTTCTCCCCTCCCCACCTCCCCTCCCACTCCCCCCTCCTCCACTCTCCCCTCTTCCCCCTCCCCCTCCCCCTCATCCCCCTCCCCCCCTCCTGTGGGTAGTGACAGCCACCCCACACACAGAGCCCCTGCCTGAGAGCTGGCCTGGGGTCACTCGAAGGTCAGCCTGAGCAAGCCAGAGGAGGTTGGGGGGACCCCTCCCAGCCCCACATCCAAGCCCAAGGGCTAAAGTAGCCCTGGCAGCACCCCAGCCTTCTGCAATGGTCAGATAGGAGGTAGGACTTCCTGGGCCCACTGGAAGTCAGAATAGATTATCCCACATGGCAGAGAATGACGGGAGATTGTGGGAGCAGGGGAGGGGGAGAGAGGACGGTGGGGCGGGGCTGTGAGCCCAGCTCTTTGACATTGATGGGGTGGACGGAGCTGGGTTTGGAGAAGTTCTCTGACTCTGCTCCAACCCTCCCAAGGCCCCATGCCACCCACCCACCTGGTGGCAGGTAGATCTGAGACCAGAGGAAAGTGGGAGCTGCTGAGCTCCCCACCCCGCCACGGGCCACACTCCCTGGGACCGGCCGACAGCACCTCCTGCATACAAAGTCACCTGCAAACAGTACGGCATGGGGTGTATCACTGTCACCCGGTGTCTCCATTTTCCAGGGAAGCCAGGGCCCTGCTTGAGGCCACACCACAGACCGGATGCAGGCCCTGTGGAGGGCGGTGAGCAGGACAGACGCTGAGCCCAGAGCCACACGGTCCCGGATGGGCTGGGACAGCAGCTCTGCCCCCTGAGCAGGCCCTGAGGAGGGTGTGACTGTGCGTGCAGTGCCAGGTCCTCATCTTCATGGGGCTCACAGGCTGGGTGGGGGCACACACAGGCAAGGGGAGAGGGCCGCACCACGTAGCTGGCCGTCCTTAGGGTGCTCAACTTGGCTATCAGAACATGCAAGACAGAGGCTCAAACAATCCTGGTTTATTATCCCTCAGAACAAGAAGTCTACATGTAAGAAGGTTCTAGATTGGCTAATTCAGGGCTCAGCGACAGCCACGGGATGTCCACTAAGACCCAGGAGGCTTCCCTGTTTCTGCCCTGCCAGTCTCTGCTTGGTGGCCATATCTTCCCGCATGGTCCCAAGCTGGCTGCTGTGGCACCGTGAATCTCAAGTCCCACCGTGGCACCCCACATCCCAGAAGACATCCAGCAAAGATGGGAGGAGAGCAGTGTCCCACGTAATCATATTATTGTCTTAATGGGCCTAGAGAGGCCCATTAAGACAATAATTTGTCTGTCCTAATTGCAGAGAAGCCTAGAAACTCGAGGTTTTCTCCTGCTGAGCCTCCTACTTCCTTTCCGCTGTTGGCAAGAGCTTTAACTTGGACCAAAGGAACTGGCTTTCCTCTCACAGCAAAGCTCCTTTGTGGAATGCTTAATCAGTTTAGATGCCTCGCCTTGGACAAAAGTGCTCTTTTAGCAAATCCAAAATGTCCTTCCACTAGCTTTCAGGTTGGCTGCCTTCACTCCAAACTCACCTCTCTCGTATGACTTACCAAAAGCCGCAAGAAGTAGTCAATCAATACTGATATTCTGAATATTTTCCTACTATTTTCGCAGCCTTGATGAATTTGTGGTCTGGGATCCAAGGTACCACAGGTAACAGCTGTATCTAATTTTACGTGAGATCATCTCAATGATCACCAGCCTCCCAACTGGAACGTGAGCCTCACTGCCCGGTACCCGCCAGCCCCCCCTTAGACAATTCCACATCTGAGGTCCTGTTAGTTGTCACACCCCCACTCCTGGAAATAAATTCCAAATCATCTGCAAATATCAGAAAATCTGAGTAAAAGTTTAACCAGAAAGGAGATTATTTTCCCATATGTGGTGGGTTGAATGGTGCGCCCCCCGCAAAAGTTCATGTCCACCCAGAACCTCAAAATGTGACTTTATTTGGAAATGGGGTCATTAGGGTGCACCCTAATGCATTGTGACTGGTGTCCTTGTAAAAAGGAGGCATCTGGACACAGATGCAGACAGGCTGATGGCCACAGGAAGCGATTGGAGGGAGACAGCCACAAACCAAAACACCAAGGATTGCTGGCAACGCCAGGAGCTGAAGAGAGGCCTGGAACAGACTCTCCCTCACAGCCTTAGCAGGAGCCAACCCCACCGACACCTTGGTTTCAGACTTCTAGCCTACAGGGCTGCAAGAAAATTAATTTCTGGGTTTTTTTGGCTGTGCCACACGGCTCGTAGGATCTTAGTTCCCCAACCAGGGATCGAACCCGGGCCGTTGGCAGTGGAAGTGCAGAGTCCTAACCACAGGACCGCTGGGGAATTCCCAAATTTCTGTTTTTTTAAGTTACCAAGTTTGTGGTATTTTGTTTTGGCAGCCCTAGGAAATTCATACACCATAAGAAATCCAGAGATAGGGAGGTTCTAGGACTAGCTAATTCAATGATGTCATGAAAGACCCAGGTGTCTTCAATGTTTCTGCCCTGTCATCCTCAACATATCAGCCATGTTCCCCCTCATGGTCACAAAACAGCTGCTGCAGCACCATGCATCCAGACAGGTATGCTATCCTCCAGCAAAAAAAGAGGGTGTGTCCTCCCAGTGGTGCCTCCTTTATTGGGGATGAGAAGGGCCATGATTGGCTTGAATTAAATATGATTCATTTCCTAGGGTTGGGGAGGGGGCCATTTCTCCTGAGCCTACAGGACGGGGTGGGGTTGGGGGGCGACATCCAAACAAAATAGGGAAAACCAGCAATGTCTGCCATCATGCACACCCAGGGTCCCGGGAGTGAGTGGCAGACGAGACTGCAGCACACAGAGGCAGGAGGGGAATGTTGTGGGGTCTCTGGGGGGCGGGGGGAAGCAGGTAGAAATAGGTCCCCTGTGGGTGACTGGGCAGCAGACGCTCGGCCCTGCCCGCTGCAGCCTAGTCAGAGCTCGACTTTGGGCACTGGCCGCCCTCGCCGCCAGACAGCGTGGCCCCTGGACCCCCGGCACCATCACCCACACCTGCCCGAGGGAACCACGAAATCATCCGTGTGTGTCTCTGGCTCACCTTCAGGACTCAGGGCCCAGCTGGGTCCCACAACTGCCCCCGGGTGCCGGAGCAGGCGGGGAGGGCCTGCGGCCTCAGCAAGCCTGCGAATTATCCTGTTAGGGGTTGACTTGCCTCCCAAAAGATATGCTGAAGTCCCAACCCCCAGAAGCTATGAAATGGGGTCTTTGCAGGTGTGATTGGTCAAGATGGGCACACGCTGGACCGGGGTGGGCTGCAGTCCGATGACCGGGGTCCTTATAAGAAGAGGGGAGTCTGGACGCAGACCCGCAGGGAGAAGAGGGCCGTGCGAGGACACAGGTGGGCGGGAGCGAGGCGGCCGCAAGCGGAGGAGCGCCAGAGGCCCCCGGAGCTGGAGGAGGCCGGAGGGACCTCCCCCAGAGCCCTCAGGCAGAGGCAGCCCTGCCCGCACCTCAGTCCTGGACTTCTGGCCCCCAGAACTGGGAAAGGATAAACTTCCCCTCTTGTAAGCCCCCCAGCCTAGGGTGCTTGGTTACAGCTGCCCCCCACCCCGGGACGCTCAGAATCCCCAGGATCCTGCGGCCTACGTGGAGGCCTGGATGCAGACGACACTCCCCAGTGCCTTTGCAGCCCGGCGCGGCCACGCCGCGAAATTCTGAGTACAGAGCACGTCACGCTGAGCAGCCCTGGGTGGGGTGGGGGTGACCCGAGCTGCCCCCACGTGTTCCCCCTTTCCCTGATCACGGGGTTCCCACCTAAGGCTGCTCTCCAGCCGAGTCCGAGCTGCAGCCAGAACCCCCCTCCTGACTCAGGGCCCCTGCACAGCTGCCGCCCGCATTCGTCCCCTGACCCCCTCACCCTGCTCGCCTCTCCTGGGCCGTCCTTTCCCGCGGAGCCCCCTCTGGGACTGCAGCTCCCCGTGCTTGCCGTCCGTGCGCCGAGCCCTCAAGGCAGGAGCTGGCCTCTGGTCTGCGGGTGGAGCCCGGTGCACGGACGTGCCTGTGACCTCTTGCTGCATGAGCAGGGCGTGGCGGTGCGAGCCCCACACGGAGTCTCCCCCCGCAACAAGCAGAGATTTCTCCCCCCGAGGCGGGGATCTCGGCACGAGGGTGGACTCCCTGCAGGGTAGTGGGGAGACCCCGAGGGTTTCAGCCTCTTGGGTGAGTTGGGAGCGCGGGGAGACGCCCAGAGGACCAGGGGAGAAGAAAGCTCAGATTCGGGAAACATTTTGAGAGAAAACGGACAGGGAGTGGACAGAGCGGGGGCCGGGGCGGGGGCGGGGGCGGGGGCGGGCCGGGGGCAGGCCGGGGGCGGGGGGCGATGGCAGTGCCCACACCCCAGAGGTGATGAGGAATGAAGGGACACAGAGCTGGCACAGGCGGACACCCCAAAACTGGCAAACAGGATCGGGATGAGCCGTTGACATGGTCAGTAGCCCTGCCCACCAGAGGGAGAATGCAAGCCACGATTGCAAGGGCCGTGTGTATGATTTTGAATTTTCTAGTAGTTGCATTTAAAAAAAAAGTAAGAGGGATTTCCCTGGTGGTCCAGTAGCTAAGACTCTATGCTCCCAACGCAGGGGGCCCGGGTTGGATCCCTGGTCGGGGAACTAGATCTCGCATGCCACAACTAAAGATCCCGCGTGCAGGCAAATAAATAAATAAATATTTTTTTAAAAAAAAGTAAGAGACGAGATTAGTTTTGATAACATATCTTAGTGAATCCGATATATATGAAATGTGTCCATCTCAACATGTGATCAATATATAATTCTATAAGCGAGCTGTCACATCCTTTCTGTGGGCTCAGTGTTGGAAATCCCGCGTGTCTCTCACTCTGAGGGCGCGTCTTACCTCGGACCAGCCGCGCCGCAGGTGCCCGATGGCCACACGTGTTGCGCCCGCTGTCACCGTCCCCCAGGGCCATCTGAACGCCTCTCTTCCATGGACTGACAGGGAGGGGCTCTGTCGGAACTCAAGGCTGCAGCAGAGCGTCTTTTGCTCCCAGGAAGCCCAGCAGACCAGGCCCCATCCTCAAGGTCACACCTCTGTTCGCCCACCAGCCCACCCTCTGTCCCCCAGCCCTGGGGACCTTCCTTCCTGGACTTCTGCCCCGCTCCCCGTGCCCTCGCTGGCCCCTCGGCTTGTCCCTCACTGTGCCACCAATTCCTGCATCTTCCCCCCCGCCCCATCCTAGACACAGCATTTTACAGCTAAAACTGCCCCCGTCCCGAGAGGAGGCTCGGGCCCTGACCCCAGCCCCCCTCACCCCCCCCACGTGCTCACAGAGGGGGCGGGTCCACCCCAGGCGCCGGCCCCAGAGCCTGACGCCTCCGCGCACCCGTCCTATCACCTCTTTCCAGAAAGTTCTCCCTCATCAATAAATGAGAATAGAAATGGCCCATATGGAAATATTGTTGTCAAAACCACTGATTAAGTTTTACACAACCAGTGCGAGAGCAAATGAAAAGGTTTTAACTTTAATTTAAGGAAAGAGGAATATGATATAATTTCAATTTGTGATAAGATGTTCTCAAGACTGCATTTCGATTGGATTACATCCTCGCGGACTTTGTGAAGTGTCAGCTGCAGGTGAAGGTGCGGGGGATGTTCGTTATTAACAACGTAACGGGCCGGCGTTCACGCCATCCGCCTTCAGCAGCATCTCCTGGGCCCACCTGAGAGACCTCGTTAGGGCAGAACCTGGAACTCCGGCCTGGGACAGGAGGGCTTGGGGAGGCACCTAAGTGGACCCGCAGAGGGGCCCTCAGGACCTGCCCCGGCCACCTGGGCACAGGCCTCTGCTGGGCGGGGAGGTAGGGGGCGGAGGCCCAGGGTGGGGGGAGCCCAGAAGTCAGAGCTCCTGACTTGGGGGTGAACGGGAGCCAAAGCACCCTCGGAGGGGAGGAAGGTCCCAGTTTGCAGAGGCAGCGTGCAGAAGGGCGGGGTCTGCAGCGCATGCCTGGTAGGAGGAGGGGCTGGGACCCCTGTCCTCTGGCTGCACCCCTCCAGGGGGGTTGGGGGCCTGCTGGGCCGAGGGGATGAAACCACCCCAAGCTCACGTCCACCACCCACAGCACAGCGCCGGGTACGCGGCCTCCAGAATGCCATGACCTGACCGCACAGCCCCAAAGCCCCCCTTGGGGCTTCATGAGCCCCCAGCCACTCGTGTGCACGCCCCTAGGCCTACCCCGCGTCCACCACAGGCAGGGAGGCCCCTCCCAGGGCAGGACAGACCCCGGTGGGAAGCGAACGGGGTGGCCCGCGGGTCCCGGGGAGGCCCCTCCCCTGAGCAGGCCCGGCTCGACCCCTGGGCGCCCTCTCAGTGATTCCGCGATGAAGGCACAGCCAGCCCTGGGGTCAGTGGCCCAGGAGGGACCTGGTGGGTGTGAGGAAGCCTGGTCACACCTCAATGTGTCACGTAGAGACCTGGGCAACCCTTTCCTTCCAGGACCCCGAGAGATGCTGGGATGTGAAGACATAAGACCACACAGAGATTGTTTGTGGGGCGACTGTGGCTCCCGCCCGCGCTCAGCCAAACAGGGCTCCTCCCCTGGGGAGCTCCCAAGCGGGAGGGTGCCCTGGCCGGGGGAGCCCAGGCTCTGCTCCCCGCACCTCCCAGACGGAGGCCAATGACACCAAAACCCAGGCCCCAGCCATGCCCCTGCTTCCCGGGGGGCCAACCCCTGCATCCCCATCCCAGTGGTCCCCCTCTGCCAGCTCTGCCCAGCCAAGGACAGCCCTGCTGTCCCCTCCTCCTCCTGCATCTGTCCTTTGTGCTGTGTGACCCAGGGAAGGCCCTTCCCCTCTCTGGGCCTCAACCCTTTCCTCTGGGAAAGGAGGGGAGTTGGCTGGGGGGTGGGCACAGGGAGCTCAGGTGCCATACATGGGAAGGGCCAGGCCAGCCTCAGTTGTCACAGACCAAGACCACTGCCCTATGCATACCCCCTGACCTCCACCCAGGCCCTGGCTGAGGGGGGAGGCTGGGACCAGCCAGTGGGGGATGCAGGGGTGAAGGAGGCAGGTGGGGACACCCCCCGGGGTCTCACAAATATTTACAGCCGCTGGGGCCTCATGTGCCTGCTAATGCCCCGCTCCTGGTCAGGGGCCGTGTCGGATGGGGGTCGCCGAAGGGAGCCCCTCTCTCTGACGCTCCGGGGGTGGGGGCCCGCAGGCTGTGCAGACCCCTGCACAGGTGCGGGGGCAACAGCAAGTGGAAACTGAGGCTGGGGACGGGGTCGCAGCGTCCCGCGGGCCAAGCTCCCTCTGGGCCTGGGAGGCAGGGCCACCAGCTTTGAGATGCCCCAGAAAGCGCCCGAGCTCTTGAACCCCTTCCTGCATCCTTCCTGTCTCTCTCAGGTCCAAGTGGGGTGGGAGGGGCCTGCCGTGTGCCCTCCCACACCCCGTGGGCGCTCTGCCCACCTGAGCCCACGTACTTCTCCAGCCCCGGTGGGCCCCAACCACAGCAGGTCTGTGCCCGGCCCAGGGTTCAGGCAGGCTCTGTCCCCGGGGGGCTATGGATACCCAGCAGCTTCGCTATCCCCCTTCCCAGGTGAGAAAACTGAGGCCGGAAAGGCCGGCCGAGTGGTCCAGCGTCACAGCTTGAGATGCAGGTTTCATTCATTCACTCACTCACTCACCGGACAAAGTGTGCTGAGCTCCACCACGTGCCAGGCACCGTCCCGCGTGCTGGCGACACAGCCCAGCTCCCTGACTAGGGGACGTGGAGCATCCATCTCAGAAGACAAAACACCAAAATTCGAAAGGTGACCTCCAAGTGTTGAAAACGGGCCCGGGCGACGGGCAGAGTCAGGGGCTCAGGGGAGCCTCTCCGAGGAGAGACCTGTCATAAGGAGCCAGGCTTGTGGACGGCGGGGCTCCAGGCGGAGGGGCTGCAAGGGCAGGGCCCTGCGGCACGTCTTCCTGGAGGCCTTCCTGGAGGCCGGGGCGCGCCATGAAGCAGAGGCAGCAGTGGGAGGAGGCCAGCTTCCCCGGGGCAGGCAGGAGCCCCTGCTGGGTCGCTCCCCCCACCCTTCCTGCTGCAGCCACGCCGGCCCACTCCCCACCCTGAGTTCCCAACAGCCCAGACCCTCCACACGGCCAGGCCTAAGTCCGAGGGTCGCCTCGGCCCTGAATGTCCTTCAGTTCAGGCCCCAGGCCCTCGGGGCTGCGGGGTGTGTGTGGGTGTGAGGGGCGCTGCCCAGGGAACAGTCCTCCCTGAACCTCCCCCCACCGGACCCCGTCCACGGATGGGAACATGGTTCCTCTGGGCCATGTCTGGGGAAAGGCCCTGATACGTATTAAGCACCTCCTGTATGCACAGGCGGGATCTCAAAGCCCCAGGAACCACTCAGCAGACAGGGGCTTGCGTCCAGCTGGGCCTCCCACTCGGTGCCATGCCCTGCCGTGCCCTGCCATGCCCGGCTCCCCTCTGGGGTGTGGACCCCCTTGCGGTTGTCAGGGTCCCTGGGGCGGGTGAGCACTGGCTGATTCTCTTCCAAGTTGGGGGGCAGCAGTGCAGCCAGGCCCCGCCTGTACCCTCAAGGGTGGTCCCATGGTCTCCCCTGCCCTGCCCCCTGGCTGAATGGACGTTGCATGACCTGGTAACTCCCCTGCCCCTGAGGACACCTCCGTGCCTGTCCTGCCGTGACTGGGTTGTACGGGGCCTGCTGGCGGCTTGGGGCCTGGGGACGTGACCACCAGAAGGGGCTCTGCTACCTGAAGCCCACCCAGCACCCCCGGGGCGGCCTCTGGGCTCCCAGGGAGCAGCCATGATGGAGGGCAGCGTGCGTGTCCCCAGCAGGACCAGCCCCAGTTGCCCACAGCCTAATGGGCTGGACAATACACTGTCGGTGGAATCCTCCCTGCCCTGTCCTAAAGATGCCTCGTTCACCCCAGCCCACCCGGGGTCCCAGGACCACGTGGAGGGCACAGCCCTGGGAGTGCTGGAGGTGGGCCTCATGCTCCAGTCCCAGGCCACAGCTAACTTGCTGTGTGACTCCAGGGGGGTCGCCTTGCCTCTCTGAGCCTCAGTTTCCTTATCAGTAAAATGGAGCTCCTTTCCTGAGTGGCCCTCTGCTTCCCCCTGGTGGTGAAGAGGCCACATTGCCGCAGGTCCCAGGTGGGGCATGCCTGGAAGGACAGCTTGCGGGAGGGGCTCTCAGCTAAAGGGTCAGGCAGGCTGGTCCAGGCCGCCCTCCACGGCCCTCCTCCTAACACGCAAGTCCCACCAGGGCCTCTGCTCAGAACCGCCCATGGCGCCCAGCGCCTGAGGAAGGAAGCCAAGCTGCCCCACCTGGCCAAGTCCCTGCACGGTCCAGGCCCCACCAACCAGTCAGGGCCACCCATCTCCCTCTATCACCCCACCCTCCAGTGGGGGGCTCACTGTGATGGAGGGCAGCAGGCAGTTTCTGAGCTCCTCCACCATCACTGCTGGTCCAGACACAACCATGTGACCCCATCGACCTCACAGGCAACAAGCAACCCATCGGTCACCAAAGGCTCAGAGAGGGCAGGGCCCTAGCCCAAGGCCACACAGCTGAGCGGCACAGCCGCGACTGTGAATCCGTCTCCACGCCAGGCAGCTGCCCTCCTCGTCCCAGATCACATCCTGACCTCAAGTTCCAAAAATCCCCACCTGAGACCCTCCACCACCCCGTAAAGGCAGCAGGAGCAGTGAGACCTCCTGGGGCCCAACACACTCAGCCAGGGTCTCCCAGCTCTGCCCCCACCAGGGCCCACGGGGTCCTGACCCGGCCTGCCACCAGGTGGGGGAGGACTGGCACTTTGCCATCGCTGAGGGTCCACCGGGACCACCATGAAGGTCTCTGCAGTGGCTGCAGACAGCACAGGAAGACACAGCTACAGCTGCCGTACACAGGTGAGGAAGCTGACGCCCGGAGGGGAGGTTACTCTGCAGGTCTCCCGAGGGTGGGGGGCAGCGCTGCTGAGGACTCAGGGCTGGGCCGCAAGGAGGCTCTGCTCCCTCAGTCCTTCCCTGCATGGCCGTGGCCCCCCACCAGAAGTCGGGAAGGGCGGTGGGCCCCATTCCCTTGCTGGACGCCAGGAACTCAGTCCCAGGGCCCAGCCGGCCTCCGTCCTAAAGGTCAAAGTCACAGATCTTGACTGCGACCCCCACATGGGGGTGGGGCCAGCACCGAGTGCAGCTTCGAGACCTGTCCCGTCCCAGTTCCTGTAAGGCTCGTGTCTAGCCTGTCCACGCAGCCAGGTCAGGAAGTGGCTAAAATGCCCGTCTCAGAGGGCCCGAGCCAAGCCCAGAGGGTCAGCGTCTTCTCAAGGCCATGGGCACATCCACGCTGGTGCAGAAATGGAACGTGGCCAAGACCCCTGGGCTGCCCAGGAGCGCGTGACCACATAGGACAGGGAACCCAGGCCACATGGTCAGTTTCTTTATTGAGGCTGCCCAGACCCCACAGAGAGGGCGGTGCAGCTCCCGCCGCCCACATTCCTACCCCACCCACGGGTGAAGGTCCCGGAGCCCCGCCAGGCAGCTACTCGGGGGTCCTGCTTCTGCTCTTCGGGGACCAGATGTTGGACAAGCGGAACCTGGGCTTCTTCCTCTGGTCCCCACCACTCCTCTGCAGGTCTGGGGGACAGACACAGAGGGGTCACTCGCCCACCTGATGGCCAGTGCCCTGCGGCCTTCCCTGCCACCCGCAGAGCCTCCCGGGCCCCAGCAGAGCCCAACCCGCTGCCCTCCCCGAGGGAACCACCATGTGCCTGCCCTTAAGAGTGTCCACTGGGCTGGGCACGGCTGGAGGGCAAAGCACTCCCCTCACCCTGCCCACAGGGCCATCCGTGCTTCTTGGATCCCTCAAGCGATGGGGAACTCACTCCCTTAGGGTGAGCCTGCCATGTGGGTCCCAGCACCCACTCCTACAGGAGGCCCAACTCCCCCTGGGTCCAGCCCAGCCCCGACCTCCCACGCCGCCCAGTCACCCAGCTTCCGGATCATGTTCTGCAGCATCTCGTCCTCCTCTTGCTCCCTGAAACAGAACGGGCTGTGAGGACCACGCCCGCGGTGGGACTGCCTGGGTCGTTGTCACACCAGGGCCCTGAGCCCACCCAACGCCAGGGGCACCTGCCCATAAGCCACACCCTGGCACCACCCTCTCCCCTCCCAGGGCAGGTGCCTGCCCCCTCGGGGCCCAGCCCCTCAGCAGTGACCTGGGGACAGGAGGGGCCTGGGTGCACAAGAGGCCTCATCGGGGGAGAAACTCGAAGACAGGCTGCCTGGCAGGGCCTGCCCTCGGCCTCCGGCCCCACCTGCAAGACGTACCTGGTGGGTCTCCTCCTCCTGATGATCGATGATCGGGAGGGGAAGGTTCTGAGCGTGAGGTGAGAACCTGGGCCCCCCGCCCCTGGGCTCCACCCTCACCTGGGCCCCAAGGCCCTGCCCTCCCCTGGGCTCTACCCTCCCCTGGGCCCCGCCCTCGCCTGAGCCGGTCCTCATCCAGGAAGTCGATGATGTCACTGCGGTCGTTGACGGTGTTCACGTACTGGCTCAGCAGGTCCTGCTCCCGCTGCCGGTCCTGGGGGGACTTCAGACCCTCTGCAGGGACAGCTGGATCAGCCGGAGCCCTGCTGTCCCCACCCTGCTCAGGGACACAGTGACCCCACTCCCCAAGGGTCAGGCTCCTCCACTGGAGGAGGGGGTGGGGTCTTGGGGCCTATGGTGGGCTCTTGGCAACGCCGGTTGAATGAATAAGTGAATGTATGAATAAGTGAGTGGATGAATGAATGAATGAATGAGTGACTGAGTGAGCAAACGACCAGCCGTATCACAGACTGGGCACTCACTACCCGCCCCCTGCACACATTAACTCAGTCCTCACAACAGCTGAAGGAGGTGGCACTAGAACTGCCCCCACTTTGCAGGGATGAAACCCAAGCACAGAGAGGTTGAGTGACTCAGCCAAGGACACACAGCCAGGAAGGGGAGGAGCTGAAACTCCACTGCGGCTCGAGAGAGAGTGTGCCATGATCGCCTCCTCCTGGCAGCCAGCCATGAGAGGGCCTTGGAAAGCCCACACCCGTACCCACCTCCTGGGACTGAGCCCCCCCTCACACCCCCTCCCACCCCCGCCGGCCTGGGCTCCACGCTGGGTGCGGGGGACGCACCCGGCTTGGCCATCAGCCGGCGCAGCTCCCCCTCGATGTCCAGCTGCTGTTCCTCCAGGCGCTGGTCCCTGGCCCTGCCGAGGTGACACGGATGTGAGCCCGGCCCGGCCACCGGCCTCCCCGCGCCAGACAGGCCCGTGCGGAGAGGAGGGCTTTCCGGGAGGCCTCGGGGGGACCACGCACTTGTACATCAGCTCGGACTCCAGCCTCAGCAGTAGCTGCTTCTCGTGGATGAGCCGGAACCAGTCCACCATGAGGGCGTCCTCCGAGGCGTCTGCGGAGAGGAGCTGGCTGGGCACGGGGCGGGCGGGGCCTGCGCGGGGGCGGGGCCGGGGCCCAGGGTCGAGCTGGCAGAGGGCGTTGGGGAGGGGGTCGGCCTGGGGCTCACCCTCCTCGGCTGCACGCAGGCGCTTCTCCAGCTCCACACCCCGGAGCTCCAGGGCGTCCAGCTGCCTCTCGATGTCCTGCACCTGCCGCTGGATCTCCTCCTGGGGCACGTAGTCAGGGTGCAGCTGGGGATGAGGACGTGGTGAGGGGGTGGGGGCGGGGGGCCCCCCGGGGCTGAGCCCCTCACCCACCTGCACCCTAGCCTACTCACCCTGACCGGGGAAGGCACTGACTCGCCAGGCGGAACAGGGATGCCGGCTGGGCCCGAGGGCCTCCCTGGAGAAGGGGCAGGACAGGCCTCTTCAGGCACCGGGCCCAACGTGACCCAGGCGTGGTCTGGAAGGGGGCCTGACCCCCCACCCAGCCCCATCCTCCCGGGACACCCCCTACACCCCGGCTTCCCTGCCGCACCCAGCAGGCCCCTGGGCAGCCCCGGCTGGTGTCCAAAGGGCGAGAGGCTCACAGGCCCCGTCCCCGAAGTCCCCGTGCCCACCCGGGCCCCTGCCCTCCTCCAGGTCAGCAGCATCGGACACGCTGCCAGCACCCCGGCCACCCTTCCCACCAGCTGCCAGGAGCAAACGCTCCATCGTCGCTGAGCGTCTGCGGACTCAGGCACCAGGAGGCAGGTGAGGCCCCCTCCAGGCCTCCCACCCCGCCCAGCCTCCTCGCCCAGCCTCCTCGCCCAGCCTCCTCCAGGTGCGCGAGGCTGCTCGCCCCCAGGCTCGTCTTCCCTCCATTCTAGGCTCCGTGGGCTCCTATACATCTTCCAAACCCCCGCCGGGCACATCCTCCTAGAGGAGCCCCCTTCATCTGCACCCCAAGCAGGAACCGGGCAGCGTCCCTGGGCTGACCTGGTTCGCCCTGGGGAGGGGCTTTCTCCTCCTTCTTCCGGCTCCAGGCAGGGGCTTCCTTCCCCGAGGGCTCCGGCTGAAGCCAGTTGCCAGAAACGTCCAGGCTGGCAGGGACCGCCAGCTTCCTGCGGCGGGATGGGGATTGCAACGGGGAGGGGGATGCAGCTGCCCACGGGTGGGGGACAGAGTCACATGTCAGGTCAGCAGGCCCGGCGCCCTCCCCCCACCGCTTCCCTGAGCTGGGCCCCCCCAGAGGGGCACCAACACGGGAGTCAGCCCGCATAGCCACGTCCTGCCCGACGGGAGGGGTCACGTCCACGGGAGGGGGAAGGGGCAGAATCCTGACCCTCGACAGCACACGGGGCAACGAGCCCAGTGCGTTGGTGACCTGTGCAAGGGCGGCTGAGTGCTAAGAACAGACACGCACAGTCACGCACGCGCACAGGCATGCACACACGCATCACACGCACACACCCCCCGCCAGGACCACCAGCTCCCCTGGCCAGGCAGGGCCACTGCCCCCAACGAGAGGACCACCCAGACCCGGGTTGCCTGGCTGGGGACGGCCGGGGGGGCCTTCTGTCTGGCATTACCTAGGAGGCTGGTCCCGGCCGGGCCTGGTGTCCTGTCCACTCGCACAGGGGTCAGGGTGATGCGGACGCCGCCCTCGGAGCTCCCGGAGACCTTCTGGGGTGCATCACCCGCCCTCGGCTCTCCCAGGACCTGAGGCTCCTTCAGCTCCAGAGCCCTGAATGGAAGGCAAGAGGTCAGGGTGGGGGGGACAGGCTGCCCAGCACCCCTGTGCAGACAAGCCTGGGGGAAGCATGCCGGCCCAAAGGAGGGGCCTCGTGGTGCCCATCGGGCTCGCGTCCCTGACTCTCCCACCTCCTGGAGCACAGGTGCATGTGGACAGGTGCACCTACATCACAGGTGTGAGCATGTGTTCAGGTACCCACAGCCGATGCACACATGGGCACCGGCCCCACCCCTACCTGGGACCCCGAGCATGTGTGACGGACCCCCGCGGGGCACACAGGGCAGCCACCACACACTGTGGACCCGGACCAACATGGGCTCAGTCTCCTGTGTGACCCCAGCGGCTGTGACCTCATCCACGGAAGGCTGCAGTGGCCTTCTCTCCCTCTCCATCCTAACTGAGCTTTCTGGGGGGGCCGCCCCCTCTCCATAGTGAATGGGGGTCCCAGCCCAGCACCAGGGTCAGGCCTGGTGGGCGCACACCAGCGAACGTGCCCTCATTCCCCAGGGCCTCCAGACTGGTTCAGAGCGACGATACCGAGGGTCCTGATGGACCCTCCCTGACCTTCCAAGTCCAGTTACCCGAGGGCACTTGGCCTGTGTCACTCAGGCTGGCACGAGCTGGTTTCTGCTTCTACAGCTGACACGCACGGTGAGGCGTGCACACAGCCCTGCTGTGGATGTCAGTTCACATCCTCCCGGTGTGTGTGTGTGCTGTCATTCACCTGCAGGCACGTGTGAAGCGCCTACTGTGTGCCAGGCCCTGTGCGTGCCCCGGACACAGGCTCCTGTGCGCACAAACCCACGGCACGGGCATAGGTCCAGTGCCCCCAGCCCACCCACCCCTCACCTTTCAGCGGGGCTTTTCTTCTCCACGGGCTTCAGGCGGGCCCTCCATCCTGCCGGCCCGTCCTCCTGGCCCTCCTGGGGGCTGGCACTCGGGCCTGGGCGGGGGTGAGGAGGGGTGGTCTGCTGGAAAGGCTGCACCTCCCCCACCCCTTCTTCCTGCTGCCATCCCACCCTCAGGTACCCCTGCGGCCGGCCTGGCTCCCGGGAAGGAGCCCTGGCTGAGCTGGGGACAGGACTCTACCCTGTGCTGTGTGTGCCTGGGGGATTCAATTCACTGCCCCTCTCTGGGCCCCAACTTCCCCTGCTGCCAAACAGGCAAGCGTGTGGCGGGCGAGCCCCAGGGATGCAGACCGTCTGTGTGTGGGGCGGTGACGATCTGCAGGCCTCCTTGGCTCAGGGGAGAGTGGCCTTCAGGCTGGAGGCTCAGCCATGGGAAGGAGTGGGAAGGATGCTTTGCATGGTGCGTGCTCTGAGCCAGCTCAGTGACACCACGGGTGCCCCGAAGAGACAGCCCAGCACCCAGAAGGGACCAACTCTGCAGTTCCGCAGAAAGTGTCCAAAACAGCCCAGAGCCCAAGGCCAGGGCAGTCAGGGGGGCTTCAGAGCCTTCAGAGCACAGGGCCACCGTCGCCAGGACAGGGCAGTGATGACAGACGCACACAGACAGCGGCGGCAAACCCCACAGGAGCGGGGAGACCCCCCAGAGTGCGGCAAAGCGGGAGAGCAGCATGGCTGCCCACCGGGCGCTGTCACCAGGGACAGCGGCGCTGCAGGGACTGGGCCCCGGGGCGTCCGGCAGGTGGGCGATGGTGACACAGGGTGACGGATCCCCAGGCCGGACCCCGGGAGCCAGACTGTGCAACAGCAAACCGCGGCAGAACCGCAGGCCGGGGAGCAGAGCGGCCGCGACGCATGGCGACAGCCTGGGCGCAGTGACCCCAGCTCCACCCGTGACGTGGGGGCCCTTACCCTCGGCCCGCGGGGCCTCCGGCTTCAGCCTGGAGCCAGCACCCGCCCCGACGGCCCCTGAGGGTGCAGCCGAGCCTTTCCTGCCCGCCTGGGGCGGCGCGGACACCCGCGAGGTGCTGCCCACACTCAGGGCGGCCGGCGGCGCGGTCCTCGCAGCGGGGCTAAGGGCCTGCAGAGACGCCGACTGGGACCGCTTGGCTGATGGACTTGCTCCTGGGCCTTCGGATGTGGGATGGGAACCGGGAGCAGGGCCGGTGGCGAGGGAGGGCCTGTGGGTGAGGGCGCAGGTGTCGGGCATGGGTGCATCCGGAAGCCCCCCGCCACGACCCCCAGGCAGAAGCCCCTCGGCCTCCCCTGGCAGCTGCTCCCCAGTGCCCACCCTCCCCTCCCGAGGGATGAGGCGGGCCATAGGCAGACGTCACCCTCCTGTTCAACCCCGGTATCAGCTGACATTAACACACCCCCAGACGCACCGCACCTAGGGCGCTGCCGTGGGGTCTGCCCCCCCGGTGCCTCCCTCCTCCACCCACCCGCCCGCCCAGGAGCAGCTGGGCCTTCAGCGTGGAGGCCGAGCTCCATCCTGAGCCACATCCAGGAGGCCCACACACGGCCACCCTGCGTCCCCCCACGTGCACACGTGCAGGAAGTAAGGCTGTCGGCAGGGCCCCCGGGCACCCCCGCAAGCCAGGGAAGCTCCTCCGTGTGCCCCGGGCCCCTTATGCGACCAAGTTCTCTCCCCCTGCTCCTCCCCCATCCCAGGCTGGGCTCCCAGGAGGACCTGGGCCAGATGCGCCCCAGGGAGCACTCCCGGGGGAGTCCTTACACACCCTCACCCCCGACAGCCTCGGACACCCCTCAGCGCTGGGGCGGCAGGCGGGCCCGCTCTCCCCCGCCCTGTGCCCTCCCTGGGAGCCCCTGGCACCACCAGCTGGCCCAGCGGGGGTCAGCAGCTCCAAGCCGGGAAGGCCCCCCACAGGAGAGGCAGCACGAGGCAGTGGGCGCAGCCCTGTCGCCAGCCTGGTGTGGAAACTTGCTGGGCGACTGTAGTGGGGCCAATGGTGTCCCCCCAGATTTCCACCCCCCGGAAGCTCAGGGTGTGACCTGATTTGGAAGCAGGCTCTTGGCAGGTAAAATCAAGTTAGGATGAGGTCATCCTGGACTAGGGAGGCCCTGACACCGAAAACAAGCGCGAAAAGGAGAGGACAGACGCACAGAGAGGAGGCCGTGAAGACAGAGGAGACACGAGTCGAGGGCCGCGGGCGCCCCCAGGAGCTGGAAGAGGCAGAGGGAGCCCCCGCGAGCCTGCGGAGGGAGTGGCCCTGCCCACACCTGGAGTTCCGACTTTGGGCCTCCAGCTCTGTGAAGGAATAACGTCCGCTGTTCCAGCCACCCAGGCTCGGTGCTGTGTCCAGCAGCCCCAGGACAGCAGCATGGCGACCCTCCTTCACCCCGTCACCCCGGCTGCTCCGTGTCCATTGTGCAGAAGGCACGAGGCCCTGGGCAGCCCCGCTCGGGTCAGACCAGCCAACGCTCGGACCACCCCCGGCCTGTTTCCTCATCTGTGAAATGTGTCCTCACGTAGGACTGGGTGTGGCCAGGCCCCGGGCGGCAGCGTCACTGCACCCGTGCCCCCAAGCACGTCAGACCGGCTCTACAGTGTACAGCCGTGTCCCCGTCCTGCCGGCCACCTGGCACTCTGCTCCCTTGTCTACATCGCCACATTTCCCAGACGAGGAAACTGAGGCAGGGGACATGCAGCCCCGCCGTCACACAGCCCCGCAGGGCCAGAGCCCAGAAGCCCTCCCCGGCCGCCCCAGCCCCTCTGGCCTCCTGGGGTCGCACCCCCTGCCCCTCCTCCTCCACCCACCTGCCGGGTGCCTGAGCGCCAGCCGCCCCCAGCTCGGGGAGGGCCTTCCGGAGGAAGCTCAGCGCCTGCTCCCTGCTGCCATCCCTGGAAGGAGCGTCCGCGGCAGCTGGGGCCCTGCCAGCCGGGCCAGGGCCGGGGACGGCTCCAGGCGTCTGGAAGAACCTCTCCCGGGCCTGCTGCGTCCTGGAGGACGATGGGGTCCAGGCCGCGGCGCTCGCTGGGACCGGAGACGCTGGCCTTGAACTGAGCTTGGTCTGAGGGGCTGCTCCTCGGGGGGTTACCCGGCCTTGTGGTGTGGCCGGGCGAGAGTCCCGGGCACTCGGGGTCACGGCGGAACGAGGGCTGCCTGCCGGCGACGACCACCCCGTCGGAGAGCTGTTGGTCACGTGAGTGCTGGCCTTGCCACCCACAGGGCCCACCGAGAGCCTGGCCCCGGCTGGGCTCCCCGCGTGGACGTGGGAGCAGGCGGTGGCCAGAGGGTCAGCTGCAGCTGGAGGGGAACCTTTGGCAGTCGAGCTGCCCACCGCGGGCCCCCACGCCGGCGGCCTGGCCTTTGGCCCTGCGTCTCTCTGCCCGCTCGCCTCCTGGGCCTTCTTCGGGGAGCCAGGGGTCTTGGAGTCCATGGACATGGCTCCAGGCCGCCTGGGGGTCAAGCCCGGCAACGTGGGGCCGGCAGAGGCGGTTTCAGGGCAGTGGCCGGAGCAGACGAAGACGCCGGGCTCTGCCGTGGCCTTGTAGGCCCCCGAGTGCAGCGTGTTGGAGCACTGCTTACACCTGGGGGTGGGCGGGGAAACCGGAGGGGGCTCCAGCCACAGGCGCGTTCACTCGCGCCTCCCCAGAGCAGGCACACGTGGATCCCGGGTCCCCTCGTGCGGGTGGCGGCTCACTCAGCAAACACCTCTTCTCCCAGGCTCCCCCAGGGTCCTCATCCGGGCTGCTCATCCCATCAGCACGCACACGGGTGCACACTCGCGCACACACGCACACGGGCCCACCTGAAGCAGCTCCGGTGGTACAGCTTCCCATCTGCCAAGTGCCGCTGCACAAGATGCACATGCCGCCCGCAGACGCCACAGGTGCTGCTGACAGAGCCAACTGCAGCCTGGCCCTGGGGGGGAAGCCATTGACGGGCCTGCCCCACCTTCCCTCCTCACAGCCACCCCGTCAGCGGCCAGAAGATCCCACTGTGCAGACCGGAGGGCGGAGGTCCCAGAGAAGGCTCGTGCCCAGGCCGCCGGACTCTGCGTTCAGGGTCTCCAGCCTGGCCCAAGGGGAGCGGGCTGGGGGCTGACTTTGGGGGTCTCCGGGGGCCAGGAGGCAGATTCTGGCACCTCCTATTCCCACCCCAAGGTGCAGAAATCCTACCCAATCCCCAGTGCCCCGCCCCAAGTCATCACCCTGTCCTGTCTCCACCTCTGAAAAGTGGGGCAAGCCTACCTCACTTTGCAGGGCTGGCCTGGGAGTGAAGGACATGCCCACGTGCTCTCCTGGCCCTACGGGGTGGGGGGGGTGGCCTAGGCAAGACACCCGCTCGGGGCCCTACTTGGCCTTCGGGGTCTCCCTGGCCTCGGTTTACCTGTCTGTACAACGGGGATCATATCCCGACCACCACTCGGGGAGCCAGTCCAGGGGGCAGCTGAGGCCGTGTCTGGGACCCGAGGGGATCCCACCCCACCCTGGGCACTGTGGGTGAGGGACACACTCAGGCCCAAGAGCCCCACTCAGTGAAAGCTGGTGGAAAACCCAAGAACCAAAGGGAGGGCGGGCCAGGGCGCTTACAGCCTTCCGCTGGACAGTGGGGTTTGTGCTGACCGGAGACAGCGGCTGCCCCCGGGCTGGGGTGGCCGAGGGCCTGGCAGGTTGGGACGGGGCCTTCTTTCCAGACGGTTCCTCACTGGCGTCCGACAGGGGCCTCTTCACGCCGGCCATGCCCCCGACTGGCACGAGACATACAGGGTCAGGGGCCCCGGCCCCACATGCTGGCTCTGAAAGACTCTGGGGCCACCCCTGGTCCGGGTTCCCTGGAGGTGCCAGTGCCCAGCCCGAGACCTGGAGCGGGGGGTGGGGATGGGCGGCCCCTGCTCTCTGGGGGCCGGGGAGGGGTAGCCCCAGCGAGCATCCATTCCCAGCAGGGGCCTGGCCTCCCCCACGCTCCTCCCCTCCCCTCCGAGAGCCCCGATCTGAGGTCAGGGAAAAGGGACTTTCTGTTTCTCCACCAAGTAGGGCTCTAAGGCAGGCTGGCCGTGCGCCCAGAGCGATTCCGGGGATTTCTAAGCCCGGGTGAGGCGGGGCGGGGCGGGGGGCTGGCACTGAGCTGCTGGTGCACAAAGTGGCTGGAATGATGAACCCAGGGCGGCCCCTCCCCTGCCCGGCCTGCTCTCAGCCACCCTGCCAGGGCCAGCTGACCATCAGCACCACGTGGGGGCCTCTGCAGCAGGGCCTGGGAGCCCACACGGGGTCAGCCACGCCGCCCGAGGCAAGAGCTGTGCGCACAGATCCCAGGCGAGCAGACGGGCGAACCCAGGCCCAGGGAGGGAAAGGCGGGGAGCTGGGTGTGTCTGCCCGGTGGACAGGGCGGGGGACGGCTGAGCCTGCTCCAGCAGGGGCAACGGGAGGCCTGGGGGCCTGGACCCCGCTTGTCACTTGCAGCAGGACGTGGAGGAGGTGGCAGCACCCACGGCAGTGCTGGGTGCGGGCTGGGGGGCCGGGCGAGGACCCGAGAGGGAGGGCCATGCGGGCACTCACTGGGGGAGCGCCCGTGGAAGTAGTTGTAGTACTGGGACACGTAGGTCAGGATGCTCAGCCGGTCGGGCACCTTCAGGGCCACCATGTCCTCGGCGTCCAGCAAGGCCGGGATGCCCAGCTGCTCCTCAGCCACACGGAAGGCCTGGGTGGGGGGGGGTGGTCAGTGGGGTGGGCCGGGAGGCCCCTCCCCCACCTCGGCCAGGCCATCAGCTCCCCCCGGAGGGAAGGTGGGAGGGGCCCGAGGCAACAGAGCCGCTTGGAGCCCAGAAAGGTCTGCGTTCAAGGTTCGAGTCCTGCTCAGCCGGCATGGCCTCCCTGGCCTCGGTTACCCGTCTGTACCCCGGAGAGCACAGCCCAATCACAGGATCGAAGGAGCGCTGGGGCCCATCCCGGCAGGTCCTCGGTAACAGCAGCTGAGGCCATGGCCCAGTCCTGAGGGGGCCCTGCCCAGCTCGGGCTATTTGCTCTGGGACTTCAGCCCCAGGTCACCGTGGAGACCCCCTCAACGGCCCCCACACCCCTAAATCTGTACGCCCCTGGCCGACACCGACCTTACAGGTCAGGGGGCAGCTTTCTCCATGGGAGGAGCCTTCCCCAGGCCAGGGGGGACACCTGTGTCCTAGGAGACAAAGCCGGGCAAGGGACACTCACTGGGCGGGGGTGGGGGTGGGCTCCCCGCCCCGGGGGACGCAGATCTCTGCTGCTGCTTCTTCCCCGCCCCCGCCACAGTTGCTTCCTCTGCCCCCTCCACTCTGCAGTGGCCTGTGGGGGCTCCTCCCCCGTCCCCTCCCTCCCCTCCCTCCCCTTCCCTCCCTCCCCTCCCCTCCCTCCCTCCTCTCCCTCCTCTCCCTCCTCTCCCCTCCCTCCCCTCCCCTGTCCTCCCTCCCTTCCCTCCCCTCCTCTCCCTCCCTTCCCTCCTCTCCCTCCCTTCCCTCCCCTCCTCTGCCCTCCCTCCTCTCCCCTCCCTCCCTTCCCTCCCTCTCTCCTCCCCTCCCCTCCCTCCTCTCCCCTCCCTCCCTCCCTCCTCTCCCCTCCCTCCCTCCCTCCTCTCCCCTCCCTCCCTCCTTCCTCTCCCTCCCCTCCCTCCCTCCCTTCCCCTGCCCTGCCAGCCCAGCGGGGCTCCTGCCTTCACACTCTAGCCCTCCCCTAAACTACCACGACCCCCACCTCAATCTTTGTGCGTCTAAGATGAGGCCCCTGGGCTCTCAGACCCGCAGGCTCCAGCAGTGACCACCCCGCCACACTAGGAACAAAGGCCTCCTATTGCCTCTGACTCCTTCAAAATATTGACTTGGCCAAAAAGTTCGTTTGGGTTTTTTCGTAGGATCTCATAGTAAAACCTGAACGAACTTTTCGGCCAACCCAATATACCCAGAAGCTGGCCACTCCGGCTGCCAGCGCCGGCCCCCTAACCCCACCCTGCTCTCTGCACAGAGCCTGTGGAACCGAGCAGCTCCTATAGCACAGCAGCCTTCAGAGAAGAAGCCAAGTCCCCCCACACCCCAGCCTCCTCTCTCTGTCCCAGCCTCACCGCCGCCCACCCGTCCCTCTGTTCCCGCCGCACCCCCCTTGCTGCTTCCCACAAGCTTGGTGCCCTCCAGCCCCAGAGCCTTCACCCCTGCAGCTCCCTCTCCTTCGTCTTCACCCAGCGTCCCTGCCCCTCACCACGCCCCCACCCCACCTCTTCCCTGCGGCTCCCGTTCCCGCCCACACGCTATCCGTGGTCAGCGTGGTCCGACGACCCTGTCACGGTGGACACATCCTACTCCGAGCCATCCACGCGTGGCTAGTGAGTGCCTGAAACGTGGCCAGTGCAGCTGAGGAACTGAATGTGTCATTTTATTTCATCTCAGTTAAGTTAAATTTAAATTCCAATCGCCAGCACTGGGGGTGCTGCCCCCAGACTCGCAGACCTGACGGGGGCGGGCGTCCTGCTCGCGGCTGCACCCCGGCAGGGACCACAACGGAAGCGCAGAGAACACGGGCCAAGTTTCTGGGCATCAGCCCCGTGGGGTCATGGAGCTCATTTTGCAGCAGGGAAGCTGAGGCTGGCTGGCACAGGGTGGGGTCCCACAGCAGGATGGCTGGGCAGGACTTGAACCCAGCCAGCCTGAGAGCGGGTCCATCCCAGGACCCACCCGGGGGCCCTGCCCCACAGAGCCACCTCTGACCCTGCTCTGCCTTGGGTGGGAAGGAGGGTCTGGCCCTCCCCTCCCCTCCCCACCGAGAAAAAGAGGGATGAGGAGGCCTGGCTACGAGATCAGGGGCTATTCTGGGGAGCTGCGGTTGCCCAGCTCGGGACAGGCTGTAGAGCCTGGCGGCGAGTGCCCGGCCTCCCCCTGCCCACCTGTGGGCAGCAGTGACTCCGCGGCTACCCCGGGGGAGGTTGTGCCCACTCGGGTCCCTGGCACACGGGCTGGGGACGGCGCAAACCGGGCTGAGAAGGCACTCACCAGTTTGTTGTTCTCGTAAATGTTTTCCTTCCTGAGGGCATCGAAGTTTCTGGAAAATTAAAACACAAGTGTTCAAAGTAGCTCAGGGTCCAAAAAGGGAGGGGCCACAAGGGCCTCAAAGGTCATCTTGCCCAAAGGGGGAAACCGAGGCCAGGGGTGGGGCAGTGAAGGAGCGAGGTCACACAGCGACCAAGAGGAGGGTAGGGCTGGGCACCAGGCCTCAGGTTCTGGCCCTGCCCTGTGCCCGGGGATGCCGTCCAGCACCTCCCGTGACCTGGGGCCCAACGGCCCACACAGGCCCCCAGCTGCAGACTCCACCCCTCGCCCTGCAGAGGCTGAGCCCCACCTCTGCGCCGCCCAGTTAGGTGCAGCTGGAAGCAGGCCCTGGGTGGCCGAGCGGGTGGCCCAGCCAGGGCCCAGCTCAGGGTGGGCTGCTTCCCCCTGGGCAGCTCACGGGCCTGGTGGGTCACGGGAGGCCGATGTCCTGGGGTTGAAGGGCTCCTGTGGGCGGAGCTCCACGCTGCCCACTGGTCAGGGCAAGCCGGGCCCTCGTTCCACCTCCCGGTTCCCACCATTTGCTTTATTTACCCAGCGCCTCCCATGAGCGCTGCTGTTCTCAGCTCTTTAAAAATATCAACTCGCACCTGCAGACGCCGTCAATGCCCGCCTCTCACAGATGAGGCGATGTGGCACAGAGAGGCTCCGTGACTTGCCTGAGGTCACACAGTGGGAAAGCAGGACCAGAGCAGGGCCTCGGCCCCAGCGTCCAGGTGTTTGGGGTTCGAACGTGCCCACCAGGTGCCCAGCCGTCCTCCCGAGGGGGCAGACCCTCAAGGCTAAGAATATTAGAACGCCCGCTGCCTCCCACACACACTTGACCATAGGGGTGCAGGGGCCCCAGGCCCGGCCAGAATGGTAGGCCTCCCCGGAGAGGCCAGGAGCACAGCGATTGTTCCGAAAGGAGGAGAAGCCCAGCGCCAGCTCCAGGCCGGTCCCAGCACTCCACACACACGCCCTGCACAGCACACCCGGGAGGGCGCTCTGACCGGAAAACACAGCCAGACCCCAGCAGGCGGCCGGCCCAGCACGGGACATTCGGCTACGCGGCCCAACACCTTCGGGAGGGCTGGTTAAATACAGATCTGTCTGTCTGTCCATGTGCTGGGCGGCAGCCTTGCACTCTGAGGTCAACTGGCTTGTTCTGGAAGCCTCGTGGCACAGGAGAGAGCTGGGGGCAGGGCAGGGGGGCCCCATCCCAACTCATCCCGGCCGTGCTGTCTGACCCGGGCGGGCCCTCCTCTTCTCTTGGGGCCTCAGGGTCCCCGTCTAAGAGGGTGACCACAGCTTCTCATGGTGAATTTGAGGGCGCTGGCTCAAGGTCGGGCAGGTGGCAGACAGAGGGGGGAGGGGAGACCCTGCGGCCACCTGGCCTAGGATGGCCTGGCTCCCAGCCCTGACCGTGCACTGACCCCACCTCCCTGACCCTGTGACATCCCCGGGAGGCCTATTACACAGATGAGGAAACTGAGGCTGGGGCAGCGGCTGGCCCTGGGCCACACTTTGGGGGTGGGAGAAGGACAGGGGCTGCGGTTGGCCCACCTCCCGCCTCAGGGGCCCCATCGGCCTCCAGCTGCCGTTCATCAACCTGCCCGGCTCTTCGGGAAGCCTCCCAGTTTCCGCCTGGACCACCTCCCAGGTAACATGTTCCAGATGTGAGACCACCCCAGGAGAACAGAGGGTGCTTTGTGCCCAGGACAGGACGGCGGACAGACCTGTCTGTGGGGGACAAATGGCCGGAGGAGTGGGAGGGTGGGCGTGGCAGCCCGACACCCAGCGATGTCCACGGCACGTGGAGTGGCCGGGCTCCATCCGCCGCCCCGGGGGCTCTCAGCCGTGCAGGCCCCTCCATCCTCAGCGACTGGGGTCTCGGGAGCGCCTCTCCCTCCCTCCCCCCACCACCCCTTTGAAAGCTCAATCTCTTCTCCAGACCTGCCCAGGGTCACTGACCGAAACGGCCGTGTCCTCAGCAAGATGCCCGGTGCTGGAGGGCAGGATAACAAGGTCTGTTTTGTCTCCAAACAAGAAGGAGAAGGAAGCCCTCTGCCCCCTGCATTGGCCTCGGTCCCCCCGGGGGGCTGCAACGGCTCCGTCTTGCGATCTGGGGCAGCCAGCTGCCCCCAGCGCCCTCTCTGCCTGCAGACCCACAGTGAGGGTCTCAGAGCTCAGCGTAAATCAGGGCACCCACGACGCAGTGCCAGCCCCCCTGAGCAGGGTCAAAGGCATGCTGGCCAGAGGGTGCAGAATTGCCCTTCCACTCAAGTTCAAGGACCACCACCCTCAGCACCAAAGCCAAGCTGCCTCCCTGGACCCGCAAGGCTCCACGGCTGGGCCGGACCACCCTGGCCAGTCCCATGACTACCACGCCCCTCCCAGACTGAGCTCCCTCCAAGCACCCCGGGGCCTTGGTTCACGCTGCTGCCCGTGCCCAGAGTGCCCCTGCCCATCTCCCGAGGCCTGAGCTCACATCCCCTCAGCAGGGGGTTCCGCCAGCATCAACTGGGTCCCTGAGAGCTGCGGGCCCGGAGCTCTGAGGCCAGCGGGCTGGCGGAGACGGGCGAGGGGTCAGAGCTGCCTCGCAAATCCCTTCAGAGAGTGCCAAGGAGAGGCCCGCCCGTCCCCGTCAGGAAGTCCAACGGGACCAGGTTTCTGCCAGCAGGCGAACCCCTGGTGGGATGGGCTGAATTGTCCCCCAAAAGAGGCCCGATGGAGTCCTAACCCCCACGACCTCAGGATGAGACCTTATTTGGAAACAGGGACTTTACAGAATCAAGTTAAAGTGGGCCACTGGGGGGCCCTAATCCAAAATGACTGGTGTCCTCACAAACAGGGGAAATTTGGACGCAGAGATGTGCAGAGAGGGAGGACGAGAAGGAGGCCTGGGGAGCAGACAGCGTCTGCACACCCAGGGCGGAGGCCCCAGAAGGAACCAGCCCTGCTGACACCCGCCCTGGGCTCCTGGACAGAACAGGTGGACGGCTCCTTTCTGTCGTCTCAGCTGCCCATTTGCAGGACCTTGATCAGCAGGCCTCGCGGGCTGATACCTTGGGCTGACCTCAGGGAGGTGGCCGGCTTGCGTTTAAGGCCTTCCAGGATCAAACCGCATCAGCATCTTCATCCGAGAACCTGCGCACCGGCGGGTGGGGACCCAGGGCACCCTCCCCAGGCAGATCATTTTTTTAGGTGAACTCCTGTATTTAAAATCAGGGATGTTCTGGAAATTCCCTGGTGGTCCAGTGGTTAGAACTCCACGCTTCCACTGCAGGGGGCACGGGTTCGATCCCTGGTTGGGGAACTAAGATCCCACAAGCCGCTTGGTATGGCCAAAAATAAAAATAAAAAAATAAAAATCAGGTGTGTTCTGCTATGACTCCAAGGTACCTGCCTGGGGCCAGGCACACAGCTGGCACTCTGTGAACGGTGCTGATGAGTTAGTTTGTCCAGTGCTTGCTGAGTGAGGGGCCTTCGGTGGCATTTGTTTACTCTTTCAGCACCGGCCTAATGAATGAGCTCACTGGGTCTGTGTGCCGTGCCCTGCCCTGGCCGGCGCCGGGCCTGGCTGAGAGAGCCCGAGGCACGCACGGCCCCTCCCGGCCTGCTTCCCGCCGGCCACAGCTGACCAGGGCTGCTGACCTCCTCCTGCCCCCAACGCCTCAGGGGCTCTTGGGAATGTGTACCCCCTTCCAAATTCCTGGAGAGCTGACCTCACGCTGTTTATTTCCTGGAACTAAATGCAACGGCACGGGGGTGGGTGCTGGGACTGGGGGCGGAGTGGGGTGTGGGGGGAGATGACAGAAGCCCAGCCTTTTTTCTGGGCATCCCCAGCACATCTGGAGTTAATCCCACCGGGAAGGGGAGCAGAGAGGGAGAGTGAGAGACAGACAGACAGACAGAGAGGCTGAAATACAGATGGAGGGAGACATGGGTACCAAAGTGCCCAGAGACGAGACAGGAGAGCCCACAGGGCAGAAGCAGGGGGGAGGCGGGGTTCAGGGACAGAGACACCAAGGCAGACACCCTGGAAGAGGCCAGGGGAGAGGGTGGACGGAGGAGGCGCCCGAGGCGGGGCGGGGAGGACTGGTCCCCCCTGCTGCAGGCCTTCCTCAGGCTGGCGCAGACCCCGACCCCGACCCCGACCAGGGCCCAGCCAGGAGGGGCCAGCCCGGGGCTCCTGCAGCGGCCTAAGGGGGAGTCAGGGGGGCGTCGGGCCGAGCCCCTTCGCAGCCGTGGGCCCCCAGGCCAAGAACAGAGGCTGCTGTCCCCAGGCAGCTTCCTGCTGACCACGAAGCCGGCGTGGGAGGGGAGGCCGGCGCGGACCCGGGGCCCAGCCCCCTCTGCTCTGGCCCAGGAAGCGGCTTCCGGGTGCCGGCCTCCGGGGGTGAGTCTCCTGACACCCCACGACGGTGCGTCTCCAAGAGCAGCCAGGGAGTCACCCCCACTTCTGGCCCAGCCTGGCGGGGGCCCCAGAGCTGCAGGGAAAGGTCAGGTCGCCTCCCACGGGACTGAGGAGCGGGGGAGGCCTGGCGAGTTTACACAGAACCCACTCCCTGACCCCCAACCCCTCCACGGCTCCCAGAGGGCCGGCCGCCAGCACCCCTCCCGCCCCAACGGCCCTGGAGAAGGAAGCCCAGCCCCTGCCTCTGGGAAGGGCTGCCGCCCTGGCGTCTTGCCTGCCCCCCCTCCTCCCGCCCTCCCGGCCTCCTGGAGCTTCAGTCCCTCCTGGTCCAGCTAGAGGGGAAGGAACACTCCAGCCCCACAGGTTTACTGCCCGGAGGCAGGAAGGGTGTGTTTGTTTTGAGCGGTTCCTGCGCTCACCTGGCCACTCGGCGGGCGGATGTGGCGTCACTGGGGAAACAGACCCTGCGGGCGGCGGGCACCTCCAGGCCCACCTGCGAAACCTACAGCTATGGGGTGGGCACCTTCAGCTATGGGGTGGGCACCTACAGCTATGGGGTGGGCACCTTCAGCTATGGGGTGGGCACCTACAGCTATGGGGTGGGCACCTACAGCTATGGGGTGGGCACCTTCAGCTATGGGGTGGGCACCTACAGCTATGGGGTGGGCCCGGCGGCCAGCCAGGCGCAGGGATGGGCCGGCGGATCCCTGGGTGAGCCTGAGACCCGCACAGCTGTCCGTGTCCCCGGGGGGCGACCACTGCAGGGCACAGGTGAACTCGCAGACCCTGGTGGACAGAGCCAGCACGAGGACAGCCAGGCGGCCGGAGTCCCCAGCCGGCGGGCTCAGCGCCCAGCTCCTCCTTTCACAGCCGCTCTCCTCCGCTGGGGGCCAGGAGGAAGCAGGCTCACAGGAGCAGGAAGGTCAGGGATGAGATAAAGGGAAGGACTTCTTGGTGGCAAAGCTAGGAGACAGGGAGACAGGATGTCCACTTTCCTGCTGCCGGAGGGTCTTCACAGGATGGGGAGGGTGGGGGTGAGTGTCACCGAGCCTGAGCTCGGGGGCTCCCCCGGGAGGACGGCCACCCCACGAGGTTCCTGCGTGTTTCCTCCCCCTCGTGCACCACTGGGGGCCGGCGGGGTGGCTCAGGGCTTCTTGGTGAGACTACCCCTCCCCCAGCCACCAACTTGCCCAGAGGCATCGCGGGGACCAGAGGTAGCGGAGGGGTATTTAAGGCACAGACACAGGCCCGTGACACACATGGGCCCACACGCACGGGATTCGATCAGCCGGTACCTGTGGAGCCCCTTCTGGGCCCCGCCACGTATGGGAGCCTGACTGGTTCTCCACTGCTGCCTCAACGACTGTCCGCAAACTGGGCGCCTTAGAATAACAGACATTTATTCTGTCCCTCCCAGTCTGGAGACCAGAAGTCTGACATCAAGGTGTCAGCAGGGCCAAGCTCCCTCCGGAAGCTCAGGGGGAGATTCTGTTCCTTGTCCCTCCCAGCCTCTGGTGGCCTTCCCTGACTGTGGCCACGTGCCTCCACCTCTGCCCCCGTGGCCTCCTCCTTCCAGGCACCTGCAGAGCCCTCACCTGGCAGCAACGGCCATACTTGCTGGGCCCCAAGCGGACGTCCCTCATCCACGGACCTCCGACTGCGTGCTGCTAACTACTGAGCGCGTGTCACGTGCCAGACGTCGTCCAGGCACCGGGGACACAGCAGTGAACAAAGCAGACAGACATCCCCACCCTCTGGAGCCGAAAGTCCAGTGGAGGCAGGTGACCAATGACCAAGCCAGCAGTAAGTGAGGTAACTCACTCCCGTGTGCGAGGGTACGGCCTCCGCCTCCTCCGCCCAGCGTCCTCCGTGCACAGCCTTCACCACCCCTGGAGCTGCCTTGAGCTTCTGTTCATTTATCTGTTTGCTGTCTGGCTCTGTACCTAAACCGTCACTCCCTGAGGCAGGGGCCAAGGCCACAAGGTACAGTACACAGTGCTGTGTATACAGCAGGCACTCAGTAATGGCTATGTGAACTGCTGTAAGACACCAGCTTGTGCCAGCATGTGGACACACCCACATGTGCACGCCTGTGATCACCCGCGGGCAGTGCGTGCTGGGACAGGTGCGCGCGCACACACACACACACACACACACAC
This sequence comes from Eubalaena glacialis, assembly GCF_028564815.1. NCBI lineage: Eukaryota > Metazoa > Chordata > Mammalia > Artiodactyla > Balaenidae > Eubalaena > Eubalaena glacialis. The sequence goes on along the minus strand of NC_083728.1, from coordinate 94,057,267 downwards.
ACACACACAGGCCTCTAACCCCAGCACAGCTGGGAACAGATGGAAGCTCCCGGGGCTCGGAAAGGCCCCAAATCTCCATTTACTCCCGCGCGGCGTCCTGAGGTTGCTGGGCTGGCAGAGGGCGGCACCCTCTTTCCCGCCAACGGCAGACTTCTCCCGCTGACCCGGTCCGGGCTGCCTGGGCTCAGCCACCAGCCAGCCTCCCGGGGACGCTGCCTGCCCCAGGCTCCACTGCCAGTCCGTCTCCCAGTCTCCCAGTCTCCACAACCCCACGCCCCGGCCCCCCACAATCAAAGCTCAGCTTCGGGTGTTCAGAGTGGAAGCGCGTGCTGCCCCGACATCTGGCTCTGAGGGCAACTAAGGCAAATCCGCGGGCAGGGAGCAGAGAGGGCTCCCCACGCGGCTCCACAGATGCATTTCACAACCCCAGGGGGGAGGAGGAAATCCGTGCAGGCCTCTTTCTTAAGACTAGCTTCCCCATAGAGGGCGGTGCTTGGGGACAGTCCCTGGGGGTACAGCGGACATCTGGGTGCAGGGGAGGAGCCCCATGTGCCAGCCCTGGTTCTGCCTGACATGCTTTGTGTCCTGAACAAGGCTGTCTCCTCTCTGGGCCTCAGTTTCCCCGTCTGTACAGCAAGAGGCCCAAGGGCAGCATTGAGAAGGTGCTGCCTCTGGCTGCTCCCAGCCCGAGCCCTCCCTGGCAAACACGCTCCACCCACCCCTGGTTCCAGCCATGACTTCTCAGGAGAACACTTTTAACATTTGACAAACAGCATGCTTTTTCCAGGAGGCGTCTTCCAAGGACACCCTTCCTGAGCCTCCATCCGCCCAGCCCAGGCACCCTCCCTGGCAGCTGTACTCATTGTGAATTCTCACGAGGCAGGGGGGCCAGGCTTCACAGCACAGAGCTGTCTCAGCAAGCCGGGTCCCAGTCACAGCCAAAGAGCGTTTGCTGAGTGAATAACAGACCTGGAGCGGGTCCAGGGCGGGGACAAGATCTGGCAACAAGGCAGGGCCAACCTCCCAGCCTCGACCCCTAGACCCTCCTGGGGGGAGACAACCTAGCCCCCTCCCCTCCCCACCTCCCAAGGCTCCCATCTTATGCCCCATCACCCTAGGGTCAGGAGGCCCGGCCAAGGGGACCTGGGGGGTGGGTGTCTCAAGCTTCCTGCTCTGCATTGGCCCCTCCCCCACAGTGACCCTGGGCTGCATTCCTAAAGGTGCCGGAACAGGCTGGGGGACGGCCAGTACCACACAGTAAGACCCGAGTGCCCCACACCCCCTGATCTGGTAGGTAGGTCCCAGGACAGTGGGGGTCTCAGAGGGCCCAGAAGGGCAGCTATGCCGGCCCTTTCCCAGGGAGACCGACCGGGAGGGCTGGCTGTGGCCGGAGCCCAGGACGCTGGCCTGAGTCACGGACTGACTAAGCCAGCGGGGGCGGCCGGACGTCCTGGCTCCGGCCCAGCTCCACTTGGTGGTCGGGCAAACTGAGGCGCTGCAGGGGCCACGGGGCGGGCGTGCCTGCAGGGTCCGGCTCCGCTCGGCCCCAGCGCGTCCCACCAGGCCCTGGGCCGCGAGTTCTGACCGCGGCCCATTGCCCCGCCCCCAGTCCGAGCAGCCCGGCCTCAGTTTCCCCGCCGGAGGCCGGCGCGCGGGGAGCGGGCGCACTCACATGAGGTCGGGCCGGTGGCGGTGCAGGATGGCGCAGAAGGCCAGGCCGTCGCGGAACGACGTGGTCATGTTGGTGATGCTCACGTCCTGGTAGCCCTCGCACTGCTGCCGGCACCACTGCTGCAGCGCTGTGATGGCCGCCATGAGGGCAGCGGCGTCCGCCCGGCCGGCGCCGGGGCTCCGAGAGCGCTCCTGGGGGCTGCGGCCCGGCCCGAGCCCGGGGCAGAAGAGGAGCCCGCCCCAGAGCGCCGGGAGGACTAGGAGCCGGCGGGAGCGCGTCGGGAGTCAGCCCGCCAGCCCCTGTCCCCGGCAAGGCCACGCCTCCGCCACCACAAGGCCCCGCCCTCCAGGCGCCGCTCCTCCCGGCCACGCCCCCGCCACACAAGGCCCCGCCCCATCAGGTCCCACTCCTCCCGGCCAGGCTCCGCCCCGGAAAGGCCCCGCCCCCGAGCCAGGACCGGCCCTGGCCCCGAACAGGCCCCGCCCCCTATAGACCACGCCCAAGGCCCCGCCCGCCACTCGCCTCCCGCCCTCCCAGGGGTCCGCGGGAGGCTTCAAGACTGTCTTTCTTTTCAACGCCTCCGCCACCACCCTCCTGGAGCAGTGCGGTCAAGGCCACTTTACAGACGGGGAAACTGAGATCTGCCCGAGGTGCAGCCGGGCAGGCCGGCCGGTGGCCCCCACCCCCGCCCGGAGCGCAGCAGGAACGCCCGTCGCATTTCTGGGCTTTGAAAGGACTTTCCCATCCGCCCTCTCTTGCCGGCGGGCATGTGAATCTCCCGGATTCACGGAAGAGGCTGCGGAGGCTGGGGAAGGGGCATGGTGCCCGAGGTGGCCCTGCCGGGGGGGGGGGGGGGGGGGGGGGGGGGGGTGGGGGGTGGGGGGCGACTCCCTCCAGGAGTCTCCCCGCCTGCGGCCTGTGCGCACGGGCTGCTCCTTGGGCCTGAGACCCCTCGGGGGTCTTGGTGTCCTGATCTGTTTCCCAGTTTTCCACTTTGAGCATCTGTGACCCAAGTCATTAAGGAAAAGTACCTCTTGTGGGGACCTCAGTTATTGGGCTGCTCCCCTCCACATTCTCGGGGAAACCTGTCTGTGGGCATGGGGACAGACAGCCAGAAACACTGACACCAGACAAGTGAAGTGACCCCGCCCACCCGGCCCCAGGCCCAGGGCTTGTCCAGATGGGGCCTGGCAGGAGGGAAGGTGTTTTCCTGAGATAGGCCTGGCAGGGGGGCAGGGTGGCTTCTGTGCCCACTTGCAGGAGCGGAGACAGTCTTCCAGTCCAGAGCCAGCTCTTCCCTGCAGCTGGACCCTGTGGTGGCGAGCTCCCCGTCACAGGGGGCAAGCAGGCGCTAGACAGGGAGCCCCTGTGACCTGGGACTGTCGCTGGCTGTGGATGCTGCCTGACCTGCTGGGGTTTCCCAGCTAGAGGACAAAGGGCAATGTCCTACCAGTTCAGTTGGACTGGTGGCTAGTCCCAGAACCAGGAGCCAAGTGGGTTTTCCTGACCCCCAGGGCAGCATTTAGGAGAACTGGAAAAGCTGGTGAGGTCGGGTAAAGCCGAGGTTGGGGGTGGGGGTGGGGGGTGGTGGTCACAGGGCTGGACGAGAGGCAGACAGGGCTGGGGGCTCAGAAGGAAGAGGAGGAGGTGGCCAGAGCTCTGATTTTGAGGAGTTTAAGCTGCACTCTTGCCCCCACTGGCCGCCACGTGGCCGCCTCTGGGGACAGTGACTTGGGAGGCGGCATTTGTGGGAGTGTCCCCATCAGCACCTCACACACAGCACGTCCTTCTGCTGGCCCTGCTCCTCTCCAGGGCCCCCCAGTCCAGGACACCCCCAGCCTACCCACTTCTCCCCACTGCGGCCACCAACATCTTGCCCCTGACCACTGGTCAGTCTCCCTCGGCTCCCTCCTGCCCTCTGGCCACCATAGTCCACCCCTCCCCAGCAGCCAAGGGATCTTTCTAGAAAGTCAGTTGGACAAGCCCTTCCTTGCTTGGCCTCTGCAGCGCTCTGAATGAAGTCGGGGCCCCTTATCACATCTCCAGCTGCTCCCTGGCCTGCCCTGCCCTGCTGGCCTCAGAGCCTCCACCCCTCTTGCCTCCTGCACTCAGCCACTCCTGGTCCTCCCCACCCACAGCCAGCCCATGGCGTCCTGCCAGCTGCTGGGAACACAAGCCTGGGCAAGCTCCTTGGCCCCTGTCCTCTCACTGCCCACATCCCGTCCTGCAGGAAGCTGACCACTGCCACCACCTCCACAGCCACCAGCTAGTGTGAGCCTGGGTTTCTACAGGAATCTTCTAACCATGGCTCTGCTTCTGGCTTGCCACCTGCAGTCTATTCTCAACACAAAATCTTTGATGACCACGGGAGCCAGAACTTGCCCCTGCCACTTCTCCAGCCCCTCCTCCTCACAAGGAAAGCATGTCCTCAGCATGGGCCATTGTTACCTCTCCCATCTCCCCTCCTACGACCGCCCCAGGACCTCAGCACTTGCCATTTCCTATGCCTGGTCCGATGTTTCCAGCCTCCCTTTCAGGTCAGTGGGGCTGTTGTGGCTGAGTTCTGGCCAATGGAGGTGATGGATGCACCTCACACTCTAAATCTTCCCCGGTCTGCTGGCCAGAGGCAAAGGACCTACTAGATGATGGGGCCACAGGTGGACGAGCTTGGGCACTGCAGGGTCAGGCAGAAGGTCATCACTGACCGGGGACATCCAGATTGGCCTCTGGGTGAGAAATGCAGGCTGGGTCCAGTTGCTGGAACTTTGGGACCTGTTTGTTACAGCAGCTAGCATTCTTACCCTGACTGAGACACATACACAGATAAACGCAAAATTGCCCCTGTGACAGTGCTCCAAGGGACACACAATGCCATTAGGTGGTGAAGAAGGGGCCCTTGTCTTGGTCCAGAGGCCGGAGATGGCTTCCCTGGGGAGGGGACATGAGAACTGAGACCTGAAGGGTAAGTGGGAATTGGGTTGTCACAGAGGAAAGGGAAGAGTGTCCCAGGCAGAGGCCCTGCAGCAGGAACAAAGTCACAGAGGAGTACCCGAGGAATGGAGGAACTGGGCAGGAGGCGGGATGCGGCTGGAGAAAGGGTCGGGGAGGGCTTCTAGCATTTTCACACCCATTTTCTCACTTAATGCTTAAAGCCACTCTTTAAAAGTGGGTTGACCCTACCCATTCTGCAGCTCAAGAAAATTAGGTTCTGAGGAGAGAGGAGACCAGTGGATCAGCCAGGCAGAGCTGGGACCTAGAACCCGGCATGGTGGAGGGCCCGAGGAACCCGGGTCAACCCAGGCCGCTGCCCTGCCCGAGCGGCTGCCCTTGTCTGGGTCAGAACTTCCAGGCCAGGTGTCTCAATTTCCCTCCCCTCCTGCTTTCCAGCACGTGTTCAGACCCCTCGGTGATGATGGGGGCCCCTCCCCGGGAGGAAGGCTGGCAAGGACATTGCTGGGGACCCAGGGACAATCCGGACCAGGGCAGCACTAATTTGCATCCAAAAAGCCAGCTCCTGGAGGATGCACCGCCTACTGGGCCCCTAGGACGGTTCTTGGTGGTGGGAATGGGCACGACACCTTGGAGTGGTGGGGTGGGGGTCTGTAGCCCCTTTAACTGGTAGATTGAGCCCCAAGTAACAGATTTGACCAAGGCTGATGGCCTGAGCTGGAACATAACCGGGGGCGCCTGTCCAAACACAGCAGACCTGGCGGTGCCCTGGGCTTTCAAGGCAGAGCGGGGAAACCAGGAGAGGCAGTAGGGGGCGAGAGAAAGAAGGGGGGAGGCATCCATCCACCCACGCGGCCCTTCCCCCAGGACTTCTCAGAGCCTTCATCCCCTGCCGTGCACCGTGACTCCCAAGGGAGCGGCCACGCTACACAGGGGTTCCCAAACTGACTTACCCACAGAACCCCCGCTGCAGGGGTGTCTCAGGAAACGAGTGCCACACAGAACAGAACCGGGAGCCCGGCTTGTGCGAAAGACATGCTTGGACTCCAGCGGGCAGGTCTGGGTTGGCAGCCTCGCTCAGCAGCTTTGCCCTGTCACCCTCACTTCTCTGAGCCTTCACAGCAAGGTGGGGGCCCTCATCCCCAGCAGCACCAGGCTGAGCTGTGGAAATGCGGCTCCTGCCGTGGTAACGGTATTGCCTAGCCGGGTAATTGTGATCGATGCCGCCTGTCTTTACATTGATTGGTTTGGACTCGTTAAGGATATCATTCACGTCACCATCGCACCCTGATGGTGCATCACCATCACACCTCACCTTTAATACGTGAAAAAGGCAAATAGCGCTGTCTAGGTTTGGCTTTCCTCAAGCTCGATCCATGAAAAACAATTAATCTTCATGGCCACTGTGGTTGTGAGAGACGGATGCTGGAGGGTGGTAAGCAGAGCCCCCCAGAGGGATGCCAGCCCCTTGCCGCCTGCAGCGGTACCACCTTGAGGGGTCACGCTGGCTTCACAGCAGAGCATCCAAGGGGTGTCCCCTCATTCCCCAGTTCCCAAGGCCATGGTTGGGTCAGCCAACGGCTCACGCAGGCGGCTGTGGCTGCCCACACCCCAGGCAGGACGGAGCTGGAAGCTGTGACACCCCATTCTAAGGGGCCACCCATTAATTAATTAGGCCCAACGAATAATGCATGCTGCCTTGTGTATATTAATAGCATATGTATACAGCGTGCTATGGATAGTATACGTTCTAGTCCGAACACCTCACAAATAATTCACAACCCACTCCTTCCCCGGGCTCCGGGGGAACCTGGCCGGTGCTTCGGCTGGGGCTTGTGGGTTGCTTCCAACAGCCAAATTTTACATTTCATTATAAATGGCTTTGCTGGGCATGTCGGTAACTTTTACATTTCCATCCACTTTATTATTAATGGCTTTCCCGAACTGTAGCAGCCCAACGCTGCACACGATGCGTTATAAATATTTGATCTGGCATCTATAGTCTGCCATTTATCATTTATAACGGGTTACAAAAACATTATAAAACATTTACCGCACATTTATAGATCATTTTTGGCTACCACGACGATGTGTTACAAATACATTATTAATCCTTCTCACGCCATTTATAGGAACCCCTTGTAATGGGGCCTGGCCCTCCTGTCCCATTACCAGCGCGCAGGGGCTGGCAGGGGCGCCAGGGAGCAGGACCAGGGCGGAAGGAAGCCTGGCCCTGCCTCCAATGGCTGTGTGTCCTTGGCCAGATCACAGCACCTCTCTGTTCACAAAGCAGGTCACAGTGACAGACACCCTTCACTGAGCACTTCCTCCGTGCTCACAGTGCCCTGAGACTCAGGCGTTATTTTCACACCCCTTTTATAGATATGGAAGCAGAGGCGAGTGGTTTGCCCAAGGCCATAGTCAGGGAGCGCTGAGCTGGCCTCAGACCCCTGGGGTGCCTCCAGAGTTACCTGCCCCAGGTCTGGGGGTGAGAGGTCAGTCAAGGCTGCCCCTGGCCTTGAAAGGAGGACTGGTGGACTCCAGGGGTGGAACACAGAGACTCAGGGTGAGGGCGCCCAGAGTGGGGGGAGCCAGGGTGGGTGGCCTGGGGCGGGGGGACCTGCACTCTGGCCTCTGACCTGGCAGCCCCCCAGCTCCTGCCGCCATGTGCTTTGCCATCCCAAAGGCTCTCCTGGCCACGCTCTGGCCTGTGGGCGCCTGGGGTGCCGTCTGTGATGTGGACCCGGGATGAAGGGGTCCAAGGGGTCTTTGGGACCCAGCGTCTCGGGAGGCCCCCAGGAGGCTGGCCCAGGTGTGCCGAGCCGGTGGCAGTCAGCAGCTGCTTCCCCCATCACAGGGGTCAGTGGGGGCCTGGGCTCTGCAGCCAGAAGTCCCGCCCCATCCCACTCCTCTCCCCGCATGTGGCCTGTGGCCACTCACTGGACAAACGGCCACTGAGCCCCACAGTCCCCTCCAGGCCACACTTTATGCCCGGAGGGCACAGACAGGAGACCAGGGCTGTGGGCTCACCACCCACACGTGATGAGAGAGCTCTGTGCCCCGATGCAAGCTGACAAGCCAAGTCCTCACCTGGAAAACTCCTGCTCATCCTCCAACTCCTACTTCGTCCTCAAGCTCCTACTCGACCCTCCACCTTCTTGAAATAGCCCTTCCCAACTCCCCCAGGCACGAGCCTTGTGGGGTCTGACCTCTGGTCCCCCTGGGGGCCCAGCCTGGGCCTGGACTGGGGAGAGGGCTCCAGGGTGAGACCTGGGCTCCAGTTCTGTCTGCCTGTCCTCCTTCCCCAGGGAGGGATGGGGCGGGCAGGCCCTGGGAGAGCCCTCAAGCCACACCCCTCCCTGCCAAGACACCTGAAGTAACCTCACCATGGCCTGGGTCAGAGTTTTAAGTGACTCTGAGGGAGGAAACTGGGGAGAGGGGAGGGTCCTGGTTCAGGACCCCGGGGCAGTTCTACCCCATGTGACCTTGGACAACTAACTGTGCCTTACTGCCCTCATCTGCGAATTGGGGCCATAAGCCAGCCCTCCCAGTGCGAACGTGGGGGCCCTGGTGCTGGGAACCCTCGTGGGGAGACCTGGGGGCCCTGGGGCCCCAGCTGCCCACGCCTCTCTGGCCCTCTGCCCGGCTGCTGGCTGTCTGGCCTGTTTGAAGGTCAGGGTTCACCCCTTCCCAGGACTGAACATGAAGGAAACAGGCGAGCTCATCACCATGGCAACGCCGCACCTGGTCCCACCCTTCCCCACCTGCTGAAGCCGGTTGATGGGGTGCCCTTTGATCCTCCCTGGGGGGGCCTCCCCTCCCCCAGAGCGAAGGGGACTGTGGGGTCCGGGCGGGATGCCTCATTTTCTTGTCAGTGGGTGAGCGCAGCCCCTCTTAACAAGAGGGAGGCTGAGGCCCAGAGAGGGGAGCTCAGCTGCCAGGGTCACGTGCCAGGACAGGAGCCCAGGTGGGCTCCGCCCCGCCCCCTCCACCTCTCCTCCTTCCTGACACTCAAGGAGCCCCTTCCCCAACCTGACCTTGGACGGGTCAACTTCCCAGGCCTCGCAGGCTGTGAGCCAGGCGAGAGCAGCCCCTGTGGAGAGCCCGGGGCCGGGGGCTGGGGTGGGACACACGGGCTGACCTTAAGTCTTTGCCCCAGCCCCCCGGCCCGACCCCACCCCGGCTCCCGCCAGGTCTGGGGCTTTGGGCTCTTGGAGGAGACTGGACTTCACTTCCTCCCTCACCTGCTCTGCACACCCCAGGCCAGGCAGACCCTGGCTGGATTGACAACTCCAACCACCCAGCCAGACCCCCCACCTCCCAGTGTGGCATAGAGCGACAAACTGAGAACACACAGCACCTGCGGGGAGAAAGCACCTGACCCTGGGTGCAAGAAGCCTTCCTGGAGAAGGTGCCACAGGAGCTGAGAGCTGATGGAGTGGGAGCTGGCACAGTGGGCAGTGACGGGGGAGAGCGGCCCGTGCAAAGGCCCTGTGGCAGGAGGGAACGTGGCAAGCTTGGGCTTCACAGTGGACGTGGCTGGGTGCTGAGCTGAGGCAGAAGAGTTGGGATCCAGAAGGTTCTACCTGGCTGTGCTCCTGTACCTTGGACCTCCCCGCTCAGCACCCAAGCCCCATTGCGCTCTGCGGGGCACGGGCTCTGGGTTCAGGCCCACACAGGAGCTGGCACTCCAGCTCCCCACTCACACTGTGTAGACAGGAGCAGGTCAGGTGGCCTTGACCCCGAGGGGGCTCACCCGGCCTCCAAAAGCCCACACTCACCCCACACACATGCACACCCACACCCCTGCCCGCCATCCGCTGGGCCCCCTGGGCCCCTTCTCCCCGAGGCCCTGGGCTGGGCGCACCTGTGTAAAATGGAGCCGGCTGGATGGTGTTCATGGCAACGGGGACCATCCAAGCAGTGCTGCCCTGCACGCCCGCTCTGCCAGCACCCTCCACGCACCACCACCCATTCCCACGGGCTGTCCCCAAGGGTCCCGCTGCCCCCCACTTGCCAGGCAATGCTGCAGCGCCCAGGCTGGCAAGCACGGGTTCCGTGGGTACTGCCCGTGCACCAGCCACCCGCCCGCAGCCCCACCAGGATGTCTGCCTTTGCCCGCAGAAAGGTGAAGGTGGAGGGTAGTCGGAATCCCGGCTCCCCCAGAGCCAGGCCGCGTCCCATCCCCAGGCTCCCCCAGGCCTCGGCCCTGACATTGGTGGGACTGGGCAGGAGCGTGGTCCAAGGGCTCCCCCAGAGCCTGCCTCTGCCTGCTGGGCCCTCACACAGCCCAGTGTCATGGGTGAACTGCCCCAGCCCCCATCCTCCCAAACCCCAGGGGGCCTGTGCTCCCCTGGCTCTGGGTGAGGCGGTGGCACTTTGGGGCATGCAGGTGTCCCAACAGCTGTCACCCAAGCCCAGACGGGCAGGGCCATGGCATCCTGCAAGTGGCATGGCACTTCCTGGTAGGGCACCCAGGGCAGGAGGCAGGAGGGGGCCCTTCAGCTCCATGTCCCTCTCTGCAGGGACTGCAGTGGGGCAGGAGCTGCCAGGAGTGGCCAAAGGCCAGTTCCACGTGCCCCTGAGCAAGAGCCACACAACGGGGGCCAAGAAACAAGCCAGACGGGACAGGGGGTCCTGGGGCTCCACCAAGGAACGGGCAGGATCTGGATACTGAAGGGCTGTCGTACGGGCAGTGGCGTGGTGGCTGACCCGTCAGGGGCTCAGGGGAGCAGGGAGGCTGGTGAGAAGCAAGGACGGGGAGAAGGGAGGCTGGCAAGGCCGTGGCTGACCAGGGGCCTGTGGGGCTAGGGGCACAGCCCTGTCCCTGGTGGGCACGGAAGCAGTGACCGCCCCCCACCCCACAAGGGTCTGTCCAGCCTCAAGCAGGCCGGACTGAAGAGCCTGGGTCTGTCTTTAGCCTCAGCGCCCCCTGGTGGCCCCAGCTGAGCAGGAGCCGGGCAGACGGGGACCCTTTTGGGGGAGGGCACCGGAACCTGGGGGCCATCAGGGAGACTGGGGCTCTGTCAAGTGCTGGGCGCTAACGGGAGCAATGGGAGGGAGGAGTGGGACGCCATCTGCATCGAGCCTGGATGGGGTTGGGACGGCATTGCCCTCAGATGAGGACACTGGCCTGGAGACGCCAGTGCCGCCTGGGGGGACCCCGGGGCCCTCACTAGAGGGAGCACTGCTCCTTGCCCTCAGAGTCCCAGGGCCAAGTTCTTGGGCAGAGCCCCACCCCCGTCCCCTGCCCCAGCACCGCAGCTCCACGGGGAATGCGCCCCTCCGTGGCTGCACTGTGCCAGCCCTCACCCGCCAGCACGCGGAGGCTTCCTGGAGCGATGCCCGAAGCTGAGGGTCTCGGGGAGCTGAGGTCCTTTTTGGGGTGGGAGAGAAGACTGCTCTGCCGACCCCCAGCGAGCCCCGCTCCCTCCAGGAGCTGATGAGGCCGAGCCCGTGGGCAGAGAACTCAGGGGCAGGGGGCGCCTGGGCACTGTCAGCTCTCCCCCAACCCCGATGCTGCCTGAAAGTGGGGAGCTGGGTGGAGGGCAGGGAGGAAGGGCCGAGACTGTGCCCAGCAGGCAGGCGCCCTCCTGTCTCCAGATGGACACCGCCACGTGCCCACCCAGGAGCAGGCAGGCTGGCCGGGCCCCGGGGGCAGGGCTCCAAGCTCCCAGGTCCCACTCACTCCCGGGGTCTCCAAGGAGGCAAATCACACAGGCAGCAGTATCGGGGAGTTCAAAACGTTTCATTTGAACCCAGCCCCCCGCCTCGACTGTCTAGGATGTCAGCATCCCTCCCAGCTGGGCCGTGCCCCCGCCACTCCACAGGCGGGACAGCCTCCGGGGCAGACGGCCCCCCCACTGCTGGCCAGGGGCGGCTGGGCGTCGGCTCTGAGTGCTGGCCCTGCCTGCCTTGGTGCTCCCGGAGACCACCAGTGGACCAGGCATGCAGTCGGGCTGCGGCCCGGGCTCACATCACAGCCTCCATATGCAGGATCCTCAGGGCCTCGGAGATCTGGGCGCTGGTGTCCATCTGGCCATACATGCCCACCAGGAAGGCCCGGTGCAGCAGCACGGCTGCATGCTCTGGGGACAGACGAAGACCCTGTCAGGATGCGCTGCCCTGACATCCTGGCCACGGCGGCCAGGTCATCAGGCAGCTCTCAGAAGTGGAGCCTCTGGTCTTTCCCCGAGAGCCCGGCCCCGGGTACCGAGGCCTCCGGGGGCACCAGGGCCTGGGTGGGTGGGGTCGGGGCGGACTCACCCTGGCAGAGGAGGGTGTACTCCGGCAGGTTCCGGAGGGCCGTCTGTGCCACTTCAAAGTCCCGGCTGCCCAGGCAGTACATGAATGTGGGCAGGAAGTCAGCTGCGATGCTGAAAGAGCCACGTGCTCAGGTTGGCGCCTCCCCCCGTGCCAAGACGGCCAAGGCCCCGACGCCTCCCCAGAGCCCCGTGCCGGGCCCCACCGGACAGGAGGAGCGGGAGGCCTGGCCCAGGGCACCGGGCAGCCCGTGGTGGCAGGTGACGCCGGCTCACCTGGGGTTGCTCTGGATGGAGCGCAGGGCCAGGCTGAAGGCCAGGCTGCGGCAGGACTCCTCAGCTGAGCTCATCAGCCGCTGCAGACTGGTCTGCGGGGGCGGGCGCGGCGTCAGCAGGGCCACCCTCCCGTCCAGGGGACCCCACTCCCTAAGCCCCCAGCCCCCTCAACACCCCCGTCGCTGGGCCCTGGGACCTCAGGCCCCATGAAGCACACAGGAGCTCCAGCGCAGAGCGGAGGAGCGGGCCACCTCAGTTCTGGGCGGGACTGTGGGCATCTGGGGCGGGGCCGGGGTCTGACGTGGCGCCCGCCCCCGAAGCCCAGCCGCTGAGGGCTGAGCGGGGGGCACAGCAGGAAGGAGGGTGGGGGCGGCGTCCCTGTCCGGGGCCCAGCGTGGCTTTGCCCTCCTGCCCCAGCCTCTGACACGTGTCCCAGTTCCTCCAGGCACGTGGCAGCTCCCGCACCGAGAAGAAGCCCAGGATCTCGGGTCTCCGCCGGGACATCTCATCCAGGTCGCTCAGAACCTCCAACAGATCTAAAATGGGTAGAAAGCGTGTTGTGAGGGCAAGGCTGCAGCTGCTGGGCTCAGGGGCGAACCTGTCCCCCACGCAGCCCAGAGGCTAGAGGGGTGGAGTGCCGGGGCCAGAGCCCGCTGCCCCGCAGCACACCTGCCGGGCAGGGACCCCGGCCCGGCCTCAGCACAGGCTCTGGCGGAGGAACCTGGTTCTACAGGTGCAGCACGGCTGCGCATAACATCAGCGCCACTGCCTCCTGCAGCTTCCACAGCACCCCTAGTGCTTGCTCAGGCCAGGGGGCCCCCAGCACCTCGGGACGGAAAGCACTGGGGGTTCCGCTGCCTTCCCAACTACCGAGCCAGCGACCCCAAACCGGAGGTGCTGAGGGGCCCACGGATCTGCATCTGCACCACGCTCCCCAAATGTCTGCCCTGGCTGCCCCGAAGCCACACTGCAGAAACATGGTCCTGCCCCTCCCCGCAGGTGGCCACCCAGGCCCTCGGCTCCCCCGCAGGGGACCAGGGGCTGTCGGCCAGCTCCCCACCAGGCCCTTCTTCCTCGGTACCCACGGGGACTCCAGGGGGCTCCCCAGCGCCACTGGCCAGCAGAGGAGCCGCCCCCAGTCTCCAGCCCCGCTTCTCCCCCCGACCCCCTCTCTACCCACCCCTATTCCCACTCTGAGGAAAGAGCCCAGCCCCTCCCGGGACCTGGCAGGGGCCCTGCTGTCTTCTGGATGCCCCACCCAGGAGAAGCCTGGACGGCCAAGGGCCGCTGTGGGACCCAGGATGCCGGAGGGACAGAAAGGGAGGCCACCACCCACCGCGGGGCCGACCGGGCCTGGGGGAGCCAAACTCCCAAACTTACCCTCGACCGTCTGGCCCCGGGAAAGCCTCTTCACATAGGGGGCCATTTCAGCTGCAGTCAGAGGGGTGAAGAGGGAGATGCTGACCAGAGGCAGGGGACCAGCCGAGCTCTCGTCTGCAAGACAAGAGGCCAGTGCTGTCAGGTGGAGACGTGGACGGCCCGCCCCAGGCCACTGTCCAGAGGACCTGAGAGCCCCGGACACACTCGACACCGAGGCCGCAGGATCCATGTGTGTAAGCGAGGGGCAGCCTTGCTGAGCAGTGCCCGGAATCACACCAGACCCCCAAAGATGCGGCCCCTGCCCTGGGCTGAGCACGGTGCCTGGTACACAACGGGTGCCCAATAAATGCGCTGAAACGATGAGCCTGCTGGGAGCTGCCTGGGAGACGCGGCCCTTCTCTCTCGAGCCTCTCACCCAGCACACTGTGCACGTGGCCTTCCCTGCGGCCCCGGCACACAGCAGGTGCTCGATAAACGCGCCTGCGTGCAGAGCGCTGTGCTAGGCGCATCCGTGGACGGCCGAGAGTCACGCTCAACACCAGCGACTTGGCAAACCCAGGCCAGAATGGCCGTGAAGGGCCAGCATTGGACCTGGGCCCCCGGGGCACTCGGCCCATTCACAAATCCACCGCGTGCCCGCTAGACACAATGCTGCAGGTGCTGGGTCGCCCCACTGTAGAGGCCACAGGATGGGGACGGGGACGAGGACAGAGAACAGAGGGACCTGGTTGGACCCACAGAGAGCAGGTGCTGTAGGTCACGCTGGCCACAACATGACTCGGTGCTTTGCGCGTGTCACGGACCCGGGGCCAACGATGCCCGAGGGACGCCCAGGGCAGTCCAGCCTGCAGCCCCGGCCCCACTCACCCTCGCCCTCCTCGTCCAGGCCTCGGTCGGCCCTGCCGTCCCTGCTGGGAAGGCTCAGCCCCGCCAAGAGTGACTTGAGCATCACCAGGTCACTGCTGTCGAAGGATAGGTCACTGGGGGAGCAAGGTTCTCCGTGAGGACCATGCCACAGGTGGGAGGCAAGCAGGGCCCCGTGGGCAGGGGCTCAAGAGGTGCCCCGGGGGCCGAGGGAGGAGGACGCCAGCTCAGCATGGCCCCGGCGCAGACCCAGCATCTACAGCCCTGCCGCCCTGGGCCCCGGCACCGTGGGCAGTGTCCATCCTCGCCACCATGCCCCTTGGGAGCTCCCAGCCCTGCGCGCCACCACGACGGGACCCCGGCCGGAGAGGAGCCGTGCCAGACGTGCGCACTCACTGGAGCGCGTCAGAGTGTTTCTGCAGGAAGGCGACGGCGGCCGGGGCGTTGCACGTGATATACTTGTGGGTGAACTGCACGAACTTGCTGATGAAGGGGGCCAGGTGGCGGGAGGACTTCCTGTAGTTCTGCAAAGGGAAGCGCAAGGGGGGGAGCATTCAGGGCCTGAAGCATCCCCTGTCTTGCCTGCATCGTTCCCCCTGGAGCCTCACAGTACAGAGCCTGGACACCACCAACACGCTGCCCTCTGCCGGGCAGCATGTTAAGGTCCCTAAGGGTCAGGAGTGACCTTGTCCCTCATGAACCCTGAGGAGCATGGGGTCTCCCCAGGCATATGAGCAGCTGGGGGCCTTCCCCGGGTGAAGCTATCCGGCAGGCAGGTGGCCTGGCCCTGCCCCTGATGCAGCCGAGGGGCTGTGCCCTCACCCAGCCGCCTCAGGTGGACAAGGGGACGGACCCTCAGTCCTGGTCAGAAAGACCGGGGCTGCCAGAGTCGTGGGAGCAGGAGGGGGACGAGCCGAATGGGGAGAGAATTCAGAATGGTGAGGGAGCAGGCAGGGCGAGCAGGGTCACCGGCTGAGAAGGGCGCAGGGAGAGGGACCAGGGCACCCGACCCCTGGGGACTCCTGGGGCCCAGCATCCGGAGGGTGGGCGGGGCACCCACCAGCAGCAGGCGGAGAAAGGAGAGCAGGCAGTCCCACAGCGCCCCCTGGTGCTCGCTCTGGAACACCCGCGGCTGCAGCAGCTCCAGGATGCCCAGCACGTGCAGGAAGAAGGTCAGGTGGTTCTGCTGCCGGAACTCCTGGAAGTTGAGGTGGTTGCGGCCGTGCAGGAGGGCAGCGATCATGGGCAGGTGCCTGGGGGCGACGCGTGCGCTCGGTGGTCCTGGGCCGTCTCCCGCAGCCCCCCTCCCCCCGCCCCCCGCGGGCCGACATCAACTTGCACTTGGAGACCACCCGGAGCCCGCTAACCCCCACCGTGATGTTCTGGGCCACTCACCTGACCCCCCCTTTCCCGCGTCCACCAGGCCCCTCCCCCCGAGACTCAGCTTAGTCAGGAAGCAGCCGAGGCCCTGGCTGCCCGTGACGACACCACCAGTGTCCGTCCACCCGCTCTTAGCCGCAGAGCCCGCCTCAAAGGAACGCCTGGTGTGGGAGCCGCTCCAGGCTGGGGCGGGGAGGGCACCCTGCCGGCGAGCTTTGCCCACTCGGGCTGCAGGCGGGGCAGGCCAGGCGGTACCTCAGCAGCAGGATGGGGTGGGCCACAGCCAGCTTCCGACAGGCCATGCTGGCGTCGGCCACTCGGTTCTCGGCCGCCCGGGAGTCACTGGTGTCCGCGAGGAGGGTGATGAAGCGGTGAATGAGGGCGTCCAGCTGAGAGGGACGGGGGTGGTCAGAGCCGGGGCCGCCTGCAGCCCTCGCACCCTACCTGCCCGCCCCCCGCCGAGTCTGCTGCCCGCCACTGCAGGGGCTACGATGGGGCTCACCGGGCAGCGTGCGCACCCCTGCTCCAAGGTCCCCGGACCCCAAGGCCCTGGCATGGTCCCTAAGGACCTACGCAGTGACCCAGAGAAACCTGTTCTCTCAGTGCTTTCTGATGCTCCTGGGGGTCAAACAGGCCGTGGCCAGAGCTCCCAGCCAATCTCAACACTTGGTGTGTGAGGTCACCCTCTCCACACAAACAGAATAAAAGCTCTACATTAACTCGGATGAGAAAAACCAACCTTACAAATAAAGCATAATTTTAGGTGTGTAAAACAAGGAACACACAGAAGTGGAAGGAAGCACAACTGGGAAAACATCAACTTCCCTCCCCGTCCCGAGAAGCAGGGCAGGCGGCAGATCCGACTCCAGGGTCCAGCCCAGGGAACGTGGGCAGGGGGCCCACCAGACCCCCTGCCCCCGCCATCACCCAAGGGAGGTGAAGGCAGATGCCACGCAGACCCGCACACGGAGGCCCCACGCTGGGCCAAAGGCCGGTGCCACGGCAGGCAGCCAGGAAGGGATGGGGGTGCTGGGACGCATGCGACACCGTCATACACGCACCACGCGGCCTGTTGTAGTCAACGGTCCCTTATCAGGGAACGAGGGGGACACCCACTCTCCTCTGCTCCACACCCAGAGGACTTCTTGGAGGAGGAAAAGATCGTTTCCAGACCCTTCGAGAGGTCGGACAGGCAAGGGTGGCAGGGCAGGCTCTGCCCTCAGACATGCCATCGACACTCACCAGGTGCCTTTTTTGTCTTTAGATCTGAGAAAAAGCATTTCTCTACCTCCCAGTTGGCGTTTCTACCTCCAAGTGAAGGACAAAGGCGGCCCGATGACCCCGTAGGGCTTTACCTTGCAGACGCTGCTGCCGGCGGCCCCTTCGCTGTGCAGCAAGACGTCAGGCACAGGCACCCGGAGGTCTGGCCGCTGCAGGTAGAGGTGCACGAGCAGGTCTCGGCAACGCCTGCCCAACACGCTGCGAGAGACCAGAGACCAGACTCGGGGTGGCCGTGGGACCAGGGAGCCGCTGTTCCCACTGCGGGCTGCGTGCAGAGCTGGTGTGCCAGGCCCCTCACCCCTACCCCACCCCCACTGGCGGCCTGGGCTCATTCCCACGGTGCTCATATCTGAGCCACGGCCTCCCATCACACAGGCAAGGGGACAGGCGGGGGCTCCGGAGCCCGGGGTCCAACACCCTCACCTGTCAGCCCACTGCTGGATGCAGCTCGTCAGGTGCACCGCCACCTTCCTGATGCCCTCATCGTCACCACGGCAGCAACTGAGCAGCAGGGGCAGCCGGGCCTGGAGAAGGCTGCAGGCGCTGGTGTCCCCGTCCTGGCTCCTGGTCTCTGCCTCTGCCAGGATCAGCTCCACCAGGCCGATGAGCTCCGGGGCCTGGACCCGCAGCACCAACTCCTCCCGCCGCTTCTGCAGCCGGGCACCACCAGTCAGGCCCGGGCGCGATGGGCGCGCCCGCGTCTCACCATGTCCACCCGCCACCCCACCCTGCGGGCAGGGGACACCCCAAAACCTGCCTGAGGGGTACGCTGGTCCCTGCCCTGCCAGATTCGAGGAATGTGGATGCAGGCCCAGAGGAAGTCCAGGGAGGCCGAGGGGTCAAACCTGGAGGAAGCGAGACGGCTTGGCTGAGCACGAGGCACGTCTCCAGGCAGAGGGAGGCAGGGGATGGGGCGAGACGCTCCCTGCCGGCCGAGGGCCCAGGTCAGCTGTCAGGGGACGCGGGCTGCCCCACCTGACCTCTCTGCAGCTCACGGTGGCAAAGCTAAGGTCGGCCCCGCCCCACCCCACGCTTGCAGCCGCGCACGGGGGCCTCTGGTGCCCCCGCAGCACAGCACGGACGCCAGCCATTCACACGACCGGAGGACAATGAACCCGACTGTCTGCTTGCTGGTCACCCAGAGAAGGGACACCGGGCCAGGCAAGAAAGCCCCGGTTCCTGAGGAAGCCGGGGGGGAAGGGTGCTGGATCAGATCCCCCCAAGGCCCCCGACGCTGCCCTCTGAACTCGGCTCCCGGAGGAGTCTGGGCAGGGCGGCTGCCACATGGCACCCCAAGGCCCACACAGCCTGCGGCAGGAACAGACCTGCCGGTGGGGGACAGGGGTCTGGGGGACTCACCTCTCCTCCCGGCTCTTGCCCAGCAGGACATGGATACACTGGTGCAGCGTGGGCCAGCCGGACTGGTGCGTGAGTAGGGCTAAGAGGTAGGGTCGGAAAGACGGCACCTGCGGCCCGGGAGGGCCTTTGCCCTGGGGAGGGAGGAAACCTGGGATGGTCCCCGCCGGGCTGATAGCTCTGCCGGGTAGCGTCAGCAGATGACAGCCCACGTGTGCCGGCACAGAGCAGAGGAAAGTGTCCGTTTCGAGGCAGATCCGAGGCTCCCGCCCGGGAAGCCACCCAGCCCGGCCGGTCACTCCGCAGATTAAACACGGGCTGAACTGAATCCACTCCTCAGAGACCAGGAGGCACGCGAGCAAAACCCTGGGCGTGGGAACGCCTGGGCGGGCGGGGGGCACGGGAGCGTGACCGCCGCTCTCAGAAGCGCAGACCCGCCAGCGCGCGGCGGGATCACGGGCAGGTGTTGCCCAGCCCCTCCCCCGCAACCTGGTCAGTGTCTCCTCACCTTCCCCATGGCCAGATGAGCTGGGGGACCCCGCCACCCCCGCAGAGCCCTGACGTGGGCTCCGACCCCTCAGAGGACCCCACCCCTCGTCAGGGGGTGCTGAGCTCCACTCCCCCTACCGCCTCGTGCCCTGTGAGGACCTGAGCCCACAAAGGACCAACCCACCCCCCGCCCGCCCGCCTGCCTCCGTGACCAGATCTGGCCAGTTGTGGTGACCCGCTCAGAGGAAACGTGGGACCTGTCTGGCCACTGAGACCCAGGCCTCGGATCTGCTGGAAGCGACAGAGAGGCAGCCCCCCCTGGGGATGCCGGGTGGACTGTGGCCCAGGGCGCCGGGTCTGAGCGAGGCCCACCTTGCTCTGGGAGAACAGCAGCCGCTGCTGCAGGTCAGGGCAGCTGCTGATCACCTCGGGGTCCAGCATCTCCAGCCAGTCGACGAGGAGCCCCGAGCAGGGGCCCAGCCGCACAGCCTCCAGGCTGCAGGGAAGGTGGGTGGGCTCAGACGCGGCCGGCCAGGGCCGCCCCCCGCTCCCCCTCCCAGCTGGCCACCGCCCCGCCGGCTCACCTGCAGCCGTCAGAGTCCTGCTTCCCCAGGGCCGGGGGCTCCCCCTTCTCCTGCAGCAGCAGTGAGCTCACCACGGCCACGGGCCCCGAGGCCGGGAAGGCGGAGGCCGCGGAGAAGAGTGCGGCCAGCAGCTCCTCCAGGTGAGGCGACCTCACGGCGATCAGACCCCGGAGGACTGAGTGGGGCAGAGAGGGCACCTGTGTCACTCCAGCTCAGGGGGCCACCGGACTCCAGGACAGACAGCCCCGCCCCCGGGCCCTGTTCTGGGGGCGCCCAGGAGAGGGACCTGTGTGCGAGGCGGGGTCTTTGTGGCGCCCGGGGCCCGAGTACCTTTGCTGATAAGGTCGGGCTCCACGTCACACCCCTCCCCAGACTTGAGGGTGGCGGCGATGGCGCGGATGGTGGAGCTGACCACTTCCGGGTCCCCGCGGAACGTCAGGGCCTCTGCCAGGTGCAGGAACCCGCTCCGCACTGCAGGAGAGCGCCGTGTGACCCACAGGACTCCTGCCAGGGGTGCCGGGCAGGCGACTCCCCTCGGTTCCCACACGTACGCTCCCCTCTGGGGGGCCTCCCCAGTGCCCCGACCCCCAAACCGCTGGGCCCCACTCACCCCAACGCCACCCGGGACCCCTCTGGGAACAAGGCCCTGGTCCCCCTGACGCGACGGCAGAGAGCCCAGGACCCCCGCCGGCACCATCAACCCCGTCTCACCATCGCTGATCCGGCGTCGTGCCGAGTACTGGGCGGCAAACAGCTTGAGCTGGGCCTGCAGGGGCCCGGCCTCCACGGCGGGGCTGTCCAGCCACTGCAGGGTCTGCACGAGCACTTTGAGGAAGCGCGACGAGAAGCCGGTGTCCTGGGGCACGCAGCGCTGGGGACAGCGCAGCACGGCTCAGACAGGGCCGGGGCCGGGCGGAGCCGTCCCGCCTGCCACAGCAGGGGCCCCTCCAGCGCCCGTCCCCGCAGCCCGCAAGGGGTCTGCTGCCGCCCGTCCCCACGGGGCGCAGAGAGAAAACGATCGAGGAGGTAGTACGCACGTGGGCACACACAGGGGCAGGTAAGGTGAACGTGGCAGAACTACTGAACCCAGGTGGTGGATGCGGTGAAAGCCCAACACGCTCCCGCCCTGCTCACGGGAAGTTTCTGTCATAGAAGCCGGGGATCTATCCCCAGAACCACAGCAAAAGCTGCGTCTCTTCATTTAGGAGCAAGAGCCGAGGCCCACAGGACAGCATCAGGACACCCAGTCAGCCGGGGCCCAAGCAGGCCTGGCCACAGAAGCCCCGAGCCCAGGGGGACGGGACAGGGGACAGAAGCCTTGGCCGCACGAGGCAGAGCCCGGGCGCGGGGACTCGAGGAGCGAGGCGCAGGGCTGTGCCAGGGCCTACCTGGTACTGGCAGAGCTGGCGCATCAGAGGGCAGGCGAGGAAGTGGTTCTGGTGCATGACCATGACCAGGGCACCGCCGTGCGGGGAGTTCAGCAGGGTGGAGAGGGCCTGCAGGAGGCGCACCGCGACGCCCGGCACCTCGGGGCTCCCCTGGCGGACTCGCGCCAGCTCCCGGCCCAGGGCCTGCTGCAGCGCCAGGGCTACAGGGCGCGCGCTGGAGCTCTGCCACCGCGGGCTCGGGCTCAGCGGGAAGATCTGGTGAAAGGCGGCCATCAGGACCGCGCGGCTGGCAGGTGGGGCCTTCCCCGAAGAGCCCTCCTCTCACCCCGCACCCCGACCCCACGGAGGCTGCCGGCAGTTGGCACTGGCGTGCCCGGTCCCCAGCAGACTCTCCAGAGGGGCATGGGGTAGGGGCCAAGGACTGGGACGAGGCCCGTGGCAACAGGCCCAGGAAAGAGCGGTGGACCTGTGCACACACGTGCGCATACAGGTGTGTAAGCGTAAAGACGGAAACTGCGCACAGCTGCTCCGCAGCGCCTGTCACTGTGAGGAGGGGGCGAGAACACACGTGCCCAGGGAACCCCTGGCCATGGATTCCAGGCGGGAGGAGGGACCGGGGAGGGAGGGTGTCCCGTACCTGCAGGAGCATGCCGGCCAGGTCGTCCTCGGGGCCCAGAACCCGCACCTGTGTCACGGCCCGGGTCCTGCCCTGGCCCGGTGGCTGCTCTGGGCTGCTTTTGGGTTTCGGCGCCTCCGTGCTGTCTGCAGGGAAGGAGGAGCAGGTCGGCTGAGAAGCCATCACGGCCAGCTGTGGCGGGGACCTTGCCAACCAAGGCCAGGCTCGCCCGGCGGCCCACCGCCCCGACAGGAGCTGGCTCACAGGCCCTGCAGAGGGCTCTCACCCCGGGACCCCCAGCCTCGCCAGGCCTGCCGAGGCCCACGAGGAACAGGGCCCGTAAACAGAAGCCCGGACGCCGGCCAGAAGCAAACGCTTCCCGAATGGCCGTGCGAGCCGGGATGGGTGGGTACCTCGCCGGGCGGGCAGGGAGGCTGTCAGCAGGGAGTGGAAAGTCTGGCCTCCGGACGCCCCTCGCTCGTGCTGGACCTCGACCAGGTGAGCCATGTAATCTGCGGGGGGGCAGCCACGGGTAAACACGGGCCCCCAGGGAGGAGGGAAGCCCTCCGCACAGTGCCCACAGAGCTCCAAGCCTCCCCAGGACCCGGGAAGCTGGGCGACAGGGTCTTTCCGCAGAGAATCAGGCAGCGCCCACAGCTCCCTCCACCCTCCAACCCGAGGGGTGGCCGCAGCTCCACCTTCCTGCTCGCAGCCCGTCCCGGGGCTGTTCCACGCCACCCGCAGCCTGGCTCCCCGACCGCAGCCCCGCGGCGGGCCCGGGGCGCCCGGCCGAGGACCCCGGCTCTCACTCTTGTCCATGATGTTCTGCTCCAGGGTCTGGGGGTCGTGGGCCACCGCCTGGTCCAGGTACTGGAGAAGTTTGCTCATGCTGGACACGGGGATGCCGAAGGACTGCACGAACAGCAGCAGCTGCTGGGGCTCCAGGTCCTGCAGGGCTGAGGGCGGCTCTCACTCAGTGACCGCCGCCAGGTGACCCTGGCCCGCGGGGCCTGGCGGGGCACAGGGCCCAGAGGGCAGCTCCAAGTGTGGCTGGTGGGTCCTCAGGCCCCCCACCCTACATCCTGAGGCTGCGGGCCAGCCCTGCGCTCCCTCCAGCTCAGAGTCAAGGCTCCCCTGAGCGTGTCCTGCTGCACTTCCCAAGCCAACCCACCCTCCAGCCAAGACACCCCCCAAACTGCCCGGCCTGCCACCCCCGCTGGATACCACGCTGACCACCGCCGGATGCCCTTCCTCCTTGCTGCAGGCTGCCCAAGGCCACTCTGCGTCCCAGAACCAGCTCCGAGGCCCCAGCCCCTCCTCCTCCCCTCCGAATTCCTGGACCACTTGGTCTTCGTTCCTCCTCCAGCACCGCTTCTCACTGGAGGCCCTCGGCCTCCCCGCCGGACCACAAGGGCTTGCGGGCAGCTGTCAGCGCACTGACAGATCCACAAACGTCTGCTGAATAACAGACGCCCCGGAACCCACCAGAGGCCCCCGAGCTGTCCTCTCTCATCGGCAACAGCTAGAACACACGCCCAGGCCCGCAGCAGAAGGCAAGACCTGGTCCTCCCCGCCCGAGCCCCGCCCAGGCCATACCGGCGTCCACCAGGCGCGGGACCTCCGAGCGGATCATGCGCAACTTCAGCCAGTCGGGCAGCAGCAGCGCCTCTTCCGAAGTGTCCACCAGGAAGGCCGTGGGCAGGGGCTTCTTCTCTGGGAACCAGATGTCCAGCAGCGCCTGGAACTCGCCGTCACCAGCTTCGGGAGAGACAATAGGGCAAGCACCAGGGCCGGCTCAGCGAGGCCTTCCCAGACCTCGCCACCCTAGGAGCTCCGGCCGCACCGAAGGCTGAAGGCCGAGGCCAGCGCGTCCTCGGTTTATAGGTGCAAACTGGGGCTTCAGAGGATGGAGAAGAATCTACCAAGAGCTGAGCGCGGCCCAGCGGCAGAGGCTTTGCGCAGTTGACTTGTGTAATCCTCACAATCGCGGCATCGCCCCGTCCCAGTCGAGGAAACGGAGGTGCAGAGCTGGCCAGGCCGCCCAGGGGACGGTGTGAGGCTGGGGCCATCACGCTCTCTGGGTTCTGTGGGCTTGGCCAAACCGGCTCCTTCCAGGGCTCAGGCTGCACAAAGCCCCGGGCAGCCAGTAGGCCAGGCCGGCATAAGGTCAGCCTCCCCTGGACACAAGTAAGTGGCAGAGCAGCCCACGGCGTCAGCCACGAGGAGGGAAGGAGAGGCTGCCAGGCCGAGAGGTCTCAGGAGGCCGGAGGATCAGCTGGCTCTGGACACAGCCCACGGCCAACGAGTCGAGGGCCACACCCCAGGCCTGTGGAGAGGACCTGGAGCTCACTGCTCTGGGCACCAGTGTCCCCTCAGCTGGGCAGCCCCACGTGGACACCTCCACCTCCAAAAGCCACAGTGCAAAGAGGAGCAGGCACCGAGGTGCCAGCAACGCCCACGTGCATCTCATGACGACAGGACAGCGTGTGGGCCGAGGCGGCACAGAGTTTGGAAACCCCCAGCCCGTGGATCGGAAGGGCCGGCGGTGCCCGGGGTCCCGCCACGTGGAGGCTCTCGCGCGCGCCCCCAGGACGGGCAGGGAAGGGTACCTACCCCCATGGGAGACCCAGGCCCCACCGCTCACGGGCTGCTCACCGCGGGGCGGGCCCAGCGTCAGGAGGATGACCATGGCGTGGACCACCAGGATGTGCATGGTGGCCGTCTCCCCGCTAGTCCAGCGCAGGAAGACCTGGTCTTGCGACTCCGACTGGAGGCAGAGGAAGGGGGTGAGCGGGCCGAGGCGAGGGCCGCGGGGGCCGGCCCAGGGCGCCCGCCCGCCTTACCCAGCTGTAGACCTCCTCGCCCTCCTTGCTCTTGCGCATGCGCTGCACGTAGCGGGAGAAGATGGAGAGCAGGGCGGCCAGCACGGCGTCCGACTCGGCGCTGCAGGAGCGCTTGGAGAAGAGGTGGGACATGATGGTGGAGCGCTCCACGATGAGCCGGGCCACGTCCTGGGGGAGCATGGCGTCAGAGGGCGCGGGGCCCTCCTCCAGTCGTGCCTGGCCGACGGCCCCGTCCCCTCGGAAGGCCGCCCCGATGCTACGTCCGCTCTGCACAACCACCACCCCCCGACACCGGGCAGCAGACCGATGACGGATGGAAGGGCCCCACACGCAGAGCCCCGCAGCCGCGCAGGGCTGTCAACTGCCAAGCGGGCGGGAGGGGCAGCAAGAAGTGACAGGCTCCCTGGAGAGGGCCGGCCCCGCACGGAGAGGAGAGCGAGCCATGGGGCAAGGCGCCATCTGCCCTCGAGCGACAGTATCACACGCTTCTCGAGACCCGAAGGGAAAGGCCGTCTGCGAACAGCCGGACACCACGTTTACTTGAAACCCGCAGCAGTGACGCGGGGCAGGCTGGCCCCTGGACCAGACTCAGAAGGGCGAGGGCTCCAGCCCGGACTTTTATTACTGTCCAGCCCCTCGACGAGGAACCCAGGCTTGGACAGAATCCCCCTGCACACCGACCTCTGTCTTCAGCCCGTTCCCTCACTCCCTCCACTCACGCATTCTACAAAGACCCAAGGCCTCCAGAACCTCCGTCACTGTCAGCCGACCCGCTAAGGGGAGCGAGGTCAGAAGAAGGACGGCCGGAAAAGAGCAAGACGAAGTAGAAAACGGGCATGTGCTCAGCTCACAGGGCCTCCCCGGCAGGGGGCGGGATGCGGGCCCCAGCCGCAGACTCCTGGGCTGGCCTCCTGCCCCTTGGCCTCCCGGGTTGGCCAAGCCACACCTCCCCCAGCCCAGATCCACAGAGGCAACCAGGCCTGGATGATCACAAGGGCACTGGGGGCTCCTGCCCTCGACCCCTGCTCCGGACAGAAGGTCACCGGCAAGGCAGCTGGGCACTCAGAGCCCACAGCCGAGGGGTGGCCCCGCTGGCCCCGCATCCCGGCTGGGCTGGCCAGGGTCCCCCAGCCCCGCCCCCAGCCCCGCCCCCCTCACCAGGGCCAGGTCGCTGTGCTGGCTCTGCTCCTCCACGGGCGTGTGCTGGGACAGGTAGACCAGGTAGGCGCTGATGGTCTGCGGGTCCGTCTCCATGTGGATGGCCTGGGGATTGGGGGTGGGGAAGGCGTGTGAGCGCACGCCCCGGCAGGGCTGCCCGCCGCCCGCCCTGCGGCCCCTCACCTGCTGCAGCGCCAGGGCGGTGGTGGTCCTGACGCTGTCGAACAGAGGCAACCTGGGCAGGTCTCGCAGCAGCCACTGGTAGCCCTGCAGCGCGTCCGAGTCGCCGGAGTCCTCCTCCATGGGGGGCTCCTTCTCCTCCCCGTCCCGCAGGCTGCCCTCCGAGAGCACCAGGGACAGGCCCTGCAAGCAGACATGCGCCCGGTCTCGGGGTCACCCACTCCCTCACAGCCCCGCGCGAGGGGGCCGCTTCCTGGCAGAGACGTGGTGCGCTCAGAGCTGCCACGACTGGGGCGGAAGGAGCGCTACCGGCTCCCCTGGAAAACCGTCGCCAGCACCTCGGGAAGCACGGCAGGACGGCGACTGAGTTGCTCTCGGGACGTTTCCCATTACCACCGAGGGAGGGGGCCCAGACAGGGAAAAAGGGCTCTGAGCCCTGCACGGGTTATGACTGCGCCCTTTCTGTGCCCGAAAGTCAGCTAGGATAAAAGTCTGGGTGAGTAGAGATGCTCATCGTAACAAAAGAGGAGAGAACCGTGCCGGGGCGAGCAGGGAGCGCGGGGAGAGCGGGCCGAGGCCGGCCGCCGCACCTTCATGGCCAGCACCCGGGACGCCAGCTGGGAGGAGCCGAGGCGCCGCAGAAAGTAGTCCAGCACCTCGCACGTGGTCTGCTCGTCGGCCCTGGGGCCCAGCAGCAGGTCCTGCAGGCGGCCCAGCAGCTGCCGCTGCTTCTGCTGCCTCTGCAGGGACAGGGGGCCTCAGGGTGGGCCTCCAGGGCCGGTGGGCTGGGCCGGGGCTGGGGGTGGGGCCGGGGCGGGGCCGGGGGCGGGGACAGGGCGGGGCGCCGACCTGCCGCTTCTTGGCCTTCTGCTCTTTGCTCTCGCCCTCCTCCTCCTCCTCCCCGGAGGCGGGCTCGTCGGCAGCGTCGTGCAGCAGGAACTCGCACAGGCACTGCACGGGCAGCACGTCCAGGGAGCCCTCGCTGGACTGCACCAGGTCGGCCAGCCAGGGCATGGACTGGGAGGAGGCCTGGGCAGGGCGGCAGCCACGCGGCTCTTTCCGGTTAATCCTGCCGCGGCCCCTCCCGACCCACCTGCCCGCCATCCAGCGGGGACTCCCGAGGCGGCCCTGTGTGCGCCCCGCCGGCAACGTGCCACGGCCGCCAGCTGTGCTGGGAGCGATGTGCACGCCCAGGAGCCCGTCGCCATGTAGCCCTGTCTCTGGGTGTGCCCTCTTCTGGCCACGGTCTCATCTAACGGCACAGCCCACTGATGCCCCTAGAAGGTTCCCTGCCCGCCCGCCCGCCTGCAGCCAGCCTCCTCCTCCCAGACCCCAGCGGGACTCACCTGCCTCTGGATGATGTTGAGGAGGAAGTCCGGGTTCCGGCTCCGACACAGCAGGTGCCCGAGGCGGAGGGACTGGTTGAGGCCTTTCACCTGATCCAGGACGTGAGGGGGAGGCCTCCGGGGCGGCCCTCTGAAAGTTCCACAAGACCCAAGCGTGTCGAAGCCGCAAGCGTAGTGCTCCCCAGGCGACAGTGGCGGGTGAGGGCGGGGCCGCCTGCCTCCCACCTGTGGGCAGCTGCCCGTCTTCCCTGAGGCCCACAGTCCCTCCCCTCCCAGCCCAGCCACGGGGGCTCTCGGCTTCACCACGGCCCGGCCGCGCGGAGAGCCAGGACAGCGGCCAGGACGCGGCGCCCCCGCCCGCCCCTGCCAGCCCAGGCCCGGCCCCGAGCTCCGCGCAGCACATACTGGGGCTCGAGGCTGGTGAGCTGGGACAGGAGCAAGCTGCTGCTCTCAGTGATGGTCTGCTTGGTGGACGCAGCGGCCAGGTGCCCCTCGAACGCCAGGATCTCCTGCTTCTCCCGCTGCGAGACCTGCAGCTCCCGGGTGACCATCTCAGTCCGGGTCTCCTCGTCCGTCAGGGTGCACGGTGGGTACGAGTAATTGCTGGGGACCAAGCAGGAGGAACCTGTCGCCGGGCCACCCGGGGCTGGCTGCCACCAGGCGGCGCTCAGGGTGGGGGGGTCATAACTTAGGACGGCGTCCCTCGCCCAGGCCCAGCTCGAGCCGTCAGGCTGTGGAAGGGACCCGGGGGCGGGGGGGGGGGGGGGGGCGTCGGCAACATGGTCACAGTCAGACCCCCATGAGGGAGCTGGGCAGCCCTCAGAGCCCACAGCCGGCCACCCTCTCCTCCCACACAGCCGAGTGCTGGTGCCTCCAAAATCGGCCAATGTGTGTCAGGATCCTGGACCTGAGTGGCGTCTGTCCGGGATGGCCACACGGGACCCCTGGACCCTTTCCAACAGGCCAGGTGGCCCAGGGCGCACAGGGCACCCCGGGCCGACTCACGGCTTCAAAGACACACGCGGCTTTCTGGGGGCACGAGCAGCTGGGCTCCTGTCACGGGTCCTGAATCTAACCCAGCTTCCCGTGACACCACAGGACGGCCCTGCGGCGCGCAGCCTCGGGCCGCACCCGGACCCCGCGCGCCCGCTTCCCACACGCCACGGCCTCAGGCTCCGCTCCACCTCAGCCAGTGTCCCGCAGCGACCCTCGCTGCCCCCGAGCGCGCTGGCAGGCTGCACCCACCCCCGCCGCAGGAGCACAGCACACACACGCCACCCGCCCAGGCGCCCACGCTGCTTCCTCAGCTCATGGCTCGCAGCGAGCACAGTCACAGCGGCCCTGGCATCCGGCGCCCGCCGCGTCCAGAGGCGTTCCCTGCTGCTGACCCCGGCAGCGCTCACACCCCACCTGGCCCCGTCTCCATCCCGCCGCACCCTCTGGCTCCGGACCCCTCCGCTCTACGCCTCCGATGTCACAGCATCATCAGCCTGACCGTCCCCACGCCCACGGCAACACGACTGCTGCCCAGGAGGGCCCAGGGCCCCGCAGGCACACGGCACCGCCTGACCCCACTGCCCGCAGCCCAGCGAGGGGGCAGCCCCGCAGAGCAGGGAGACCGCAGAGCAGCGGGGGCCCCAGCGCGGCACCGGTGGGCCCGCCCTCCCGGTCCCAGCGCGGCGAGCCACTTACTTGGTCATCACCATCTCCATGAGCATCTTCAGCGTGGGGTACTCCTCCCAGGCGGCCAGGCCTAGGCAGCAAGGCGACAGCAGGTGGTAGCTGGGACTCCCGGCCGAAGGCCCACCCCCTCCCCCGCCCGTCCTCCCGTCCCCAGCCAGGCTCTGCTCCAGGTCCTGATAGGCAGGACGCCCAGGAGGGGGAAAGGTCAACACCGGCCCAGGGGACCACGGCTGGCCAGAGGGGGCTCACCGATGTTCTCTGGGTTGAACGCGGCGACGACCAGCAGGAGGGGCCACGCCTTCCAGTAGAGGGTGGAGATGGCGAGGTTCGGAGGCTGGTACCTGGGACGCAAGGTGCCGATGGCTCAGCCTCGGGCCACGAGGTCCCGACGGGAACGGGTCCAGGCCAGGGCGGCAACCGCCTCACAGACCCGAACGTCAGTACTGGAGCCTCAGTCACTCCTCTCTGGGACTTGCGCCCCCAGGATGTGCATGGCTGTACCCAGCACACCGCTCGGGCCCACCCCCCAGCCCTGGGCTCCGGGACACGTGCCTACTTCCCTCAGCCTTGGCCTCCCACCCTATAGCGTGGGAACAGGGAAAAGGTAATAAACACTCGATAATGCTAACTATTGTTGCTACTCTTTGCATCAGAAAACCAGAAAACACCCCAGTATCCATCGATGTGTAACCATAATAACTTTCAAAAGTCACGCATCATGCTATCATAATTACAGTCCTTTTAGATGACGCAACAGAAAGCAGCTAAGAAGCTGTTAGGAAAAATGAAATAAATCTGATATGATGACTTGGCAACACTCCCCAAACTCATCTATAGCTTGGACGCAATCCCACCACAATCCCAGTTGGCTTTTTTGTGGAAATTGACCAGAGGACCCTAAAATTCACGTGGAAATGCGAGGACCCAGAAAAGCCAAAATAATGTTGAAAAAGAATAAAATTGGAGGACTCACACTTCCCAATTTCAAAACCCAGCACAAAGTCACAGTAATGAAGACAGAAGTGTGGGCGTGAGGACAGGCATATAGATCAATGGAACAGAACTGAGAATCCAGAAATAAACCCATATGTTTAAGGTCAACTGATTACCCATAAAGAACCATGATGCATCCGCATGAAACAGAATGAAGTCAGAGCCGCACCTCACACCATATACAAAAATAAATTCAAAATGGATAACAAATGTAAACATTAAGGCTAAAACTATATAAAACTCTTAGAAGAAAACACAGGAATAGATCTTTGACACCTTAGATGAGGCAATGGTTTCTTACGCGTGACACGAAGACCCAAGAAACCAAAAAAAAAATAAACTGGACCTTATCAAGATTAAAAGTTTCTGTGTCTCAAACGGCACTAAAAAGGGATATATCTACAAATTATAAGTATGTTAAGGGTCTCACTCCAGAACCTATAAAGAGCCCTCACAATTCAACAACAAATATTCAAACAATCCAGTTTAAAACTGGGCAAAGGACTCAGAGAGACATTTCTCCAAAGAAGGTGTTCAAATGGCCCACAAGCATGTGAAAAGCTGCTCAATGTCACTAGCGATTACAGAAATGGAAATCAAAGCCAAAATGAGGGACTTCCCTGGCGGTCCAGTGGTTAGGGCTCTGCACTTCCACTGCAGAGGGCACAGGTCTGATCCCTGGTCAGGGAACCAAGATCCCACGTGCTGCGGCCAAAAAAAAAAAGGCCAAAATGAGATGCCACTTCACACCCACTAAGACGACTAAAATAAAAAGATGGACCATCAGTCTCGGCAAAGATGTGGAGAAACAGGAACCCTCGGACCCTCTGCTGGGAAAGTGAAACGGCGCAGCCGCTGCGGGAAAGTCTGGTGGTTCCACAAAAGGTTAAACACGTGACCCAGCAATTCTACTCCTGGGTATCCTCGCGAGAACTGAAAACATACATCCTCACAAAAACGTATCCGTGGAGTTCCCAGCAGCACGGTTAACACCAGCGGAAACCACCTAAGTGCGCGTCAACCAGCACACAGATCCACAAAACGCAGTGCCGGCACTTGGCCCCAGAGAGGGACAGAGTACAGGTGCAAAGTAAAGCTCGGAGGGACCCTGAACACGTGACGCTCAGTGGAAGGAGCCGCCACACAGGACCACGCGCTTTATGATTCTGTTCACATAAAGTGTCCGAAAACGTCCAGTCCACAGGGACAGAGCTGATGCGTGGGGCCTCAGGGCTGTGTGTTTGGGGGAGGGGGGACGGGGGCAACAGCTAGCGGGAACAGGTTCCCTAAGGGGACATGGCAATGGCTGCATAACCCCACGAATGTACTAAAAGCACCAAATCACAAACTTTAAATGAGCGAAGCATATGAGAAACGAGAACTGTATCTCAGCCAAGTGGCTTAAGGAAACGGAGCGCAAGCTCACTGTCGTCCAGAAAACACCGTGAATGTGTTCACACAAACGGGAAGCAAGCATCTAAGTGACGAAGACCAAAAAGGAGAGAACAAGGGAGCAGGTCACAGAGAGCCAGGCGACGGCAGTCAAGCAGGCCCTGGGTCGTTCGCCGCGCGGCCCAGCCTCACGGGTGTCTGTGGATGGGCCCCTGGAGCCTCACCCGGGCGGGAGCTGGATGTTCTCCGGGTGATGGTAGGTGCACAGGTTCAGAACAGCGTCAATCAGCTGGATCCTCTCCACCTTCAGCACTTCCATGTCTGAAACCCAGAAACCACACACGGCTCACTCGGTGGATGTCCAGGCCCAGACTCAGGCTGTGGACATCAGAGAGCGAGGAGACGGGGCAGGGGGGGCCGGGGACGACACGGGCACAGGGCAGGATGCAATGACACGCAGCCAGCATGAGCTGGCCTGGGGAGCCGGGGCACGTCTCCACCACGTGGCACCTGAGCTGGCTGGGGAGCAGGCAGGACCGTGGGCAACACAGCGCAGCTGGGCTCAGGGCAGGGCCGAGACGTGACCACACCCGTGTCTGGAGCAGAAGCGCCAGGGCAGAGCCTCCGGGGAGGCAGCGAGCCCCGCCACACCGAGGGGTCGGCTCCAGGCCCATCGGCAACGGGACATACGCACACTCTAGAACGGGGACCGCTCTGCGTAAGGCCACCGCAGTGGCCCGTTAAAGAGGCGAGAGACACACACTCCTGCCAAAGTTCAACCACATGGAGAATGGGCACAAGTCCAGGGTGAGCTCCAGAATCAGCCTAAGGACTAGGTTGCCGTCCAAGACACACGCACGGCCTGATGCCCGATGCCCATGAGGTCAGCAGCGGGGAGGGGAGGAGCCCAGTGGCGGGAGGCCGTCACCCACAGGGGGCAGGACAAAGCCCGAGGCTCTCACCGTCGGCCTGCACGGCTGCAGCCCGCTTCACCAGGTGGTCGGCCAGCTCCATGGCATCGGCGGGGCCCAGCGGAAGCTCCCGTGACAGCCCGATGACCAGGATGCGCATCAGTGTGTCCTCCAGGATGGGCACCTCTGAGCAGAGGCGGAGGAAGAAGCTGCGGGCGCAGCAGGGAGAGGCTGGGCTGGCGGGAGCCCACCCCAAACCCGCCGGGGCCGCCCACCCCCACGGCGGGCGACGAGGGGGCAGCCGCCCACCCTCCCCGTGGTCACTTGTGCCCGATGCCCCTGTGGACCATGCCCCGCCATCCCGAGGAGGAATGTGAGGGGAGCCCAGCCTCGTCCCGCAGCCCCCGAACTGTGACACGAGACGGGCGTGGAGCACAGGCGGGTGTGAGATGAGCACGCTGACCGGGCCCACAGTGGGGACGGACAGGAGCGACCGCTCAGAAGCACAGGGCAGGGTGTCCCCAGGCTCAGGGGACAGAGCACGACACTGGCTGAGGGAGGAAAAACGTGTGTGCAGCTGCTTGGAAGCGAGGAGGGGCAGGGAGCTGGAAACATCCCGGGGGTGCTGAGCTGGGGGGTCCCAGGGCACAGGCACCGGCTGAGTCCCCGGGAGGGTGCAGGGGACCTTGCACAGACACCGCGCCCTTGGGAAATGCGGCACAGGGTGTGCGGGGCGGGACAGAGACGGTGACCCTGACCAAGACCAGACAGAGCCTCTGGGCGGGCTTCAGCGAGCCTGGCCTGGGCAGCCCTCGCGGCCCAGGGCCGGAAGGCACGCTCACTTGCGGTCACTCTCGGGTGGCCAGTTGTCCCATTTGTAGTAGGTCTCGGGCTGCTCCGTGAAGAGCACCTTGTGGAGGCTGCAGGGTGGAGAGAGCCGTCAGGGTTGGAGTAGACGGGGCCCCCCGTCAACCCCGTCAGCCCCCACGGGCTGCGAAGCCGCACGTGCAGAGGGGCCGCCCGATTCCTGAGCTTGGCAACCCCACGGCACTTCTGGAGGGCCTCCAGCCACCCCCCAATAAGGCCTGGGGGGCTGGCAGGTGACAGAGCCCCCCAGCAGGGGGCTCCCAACCCTGGTCAGACGGGACCCCACCTCCCCTGTAAGAGAAGGCTCTGCCCGAGGCCCTGACGCCACACGAGGGCTGGCTGCTGCCCACCGGCCCCGCTGGTTCCTAAGAGGCTGGTGCCAGCCGGCGGCCCGTCACCTATGTGGTGAGCGCTGTCACTCGTCACCAGCCAGACCAGGGGGTGGCTGCACACCCCGAGCAGAAGAGCGCCGGCCGTACCAGTGCACGTAGTCTTTGGGCGCGAGCTTGCTGATGGAGGGGACGACGGTGTGCAGCCACCAGACGGCGTCCCGCTGGATTGCGGCCATCTGGTTCTGGAAGGAGCGCAGCACCTCCAGGTCTGCGGGGGACGAGAGAGTTACAGAGCCCGCACGGCAGCCAGAGGGTCTAGCTCAAGGCCAGGCGCAGGAAGGAGGCCTGGGCGGCACAAGCATCCTGCAATGTCTGCAGGTTAGACAGGCAGACCTGAGGTGGAGCAGGGAACTCGGCTAAAATAAGGTTCAGCGAACACCTGACCATCCTCACAGGCCCAGGGCAACTCGGGGAACTGAAACCCTCAGGTTCCAAGTGTCCTTCCAGCCAATCGCTTAAGGGGCCTATGCAGCCAGGCCTCCCCAGGATCAGCCACGAACCTAAGCCGGCTGACACAAACACCACCACCCTGCTTCCCCACCTACCCTTGGCCCAAGGGCCACGAGCCCGAAACGCCTTCACAACGGCACCAGGATCCGCGTGAGCAAACCATCCAAGCAGAGAACGGGCCTGGACCAGGAGCTGGTGTTCTCAGCCCAGACAGGAGGAACAGGAACCAGCAGCTTCCAGAAGCTCCCTCGGTCTCTAGGAGCTGTGCCGTGGGAGCGCCCCTTCCTGCCCCCTGCCTGGGCCTCGGGGACGGCCTACAGCCACGGAAGCACCCACCACTGCCAGGCCCGGAGCCTTACTCTTTTTCTCTCCTTTGTCCCAGGCGACGCCGGCCTCCTTCACCTGGGCCGTGATGCCCAGCATCATGGACACGGCCAGCACGTCTGTGATGTGCACCACAAAGCGCTCCTGCAAGCACAGCCCAGCTCAGCGGGGTCGGCATCCCTTGCCCAGGCCCTGGGCACACGAGCCGCCGGGACAGGAGGACGCTGGACGGAAGGAGGCCTTGGGACCAAGAAGCAGCCGGCAGCAGGGCCAGGCCGGGCCACAGCGAGGAGGCTCAGCCAACAGGGCTGGACTAAGCCCGCCCTCCCGAGAAGAGGGCCGCCCCGTGGGCTGTCTGCCGACCTGCCCGCGCGGCACTCAAGATCCTCCACCCTCGGCCCCAAGTCCTGCTCTCCAGCGGCACCTCCCACTGCCCCCAAACACCCCAAAATCTACGGCCCTCTGTGCACCGCCTGCGTCGCCCTGCCTGCTCACGCCGTCCCCTGGCCTCCCCAGCCCCGCGGCTACAGCTCTTCCCACCTCCACACCCAGCCCCGAGGTCACCGGCTCCCCTGGGGGCACCCGGCCAGCCCCTCCTTGGACCTCGCAGGATGGAGCCTCCGCTGCCTCCGGGATGGGCCACCGTGCACGCGGGGCACCCATCACAGCCCGGTGCACTCCGAACGGCACAGGGGAAACTGCTGGGCGAGACCCAAGCAGTAGGCAGCCTGCACGGGCTTGGGGCATGGGGGGCATGGGGGGCATGGGGGGCAGGGGAGGGGGGGCTGCCCACCTTGAACTCCATGTCCAGGTACTGGGGCTCCTTGCGCTCCTGCATGAGCCCAAGGCAGAAGGCCTGGAAGTTGATCTCGTGCTTGGTCTGCTTGATGATTTCGCGCAGCAGGGCCCGCGAAGCCCGCAGGTAGTCGTCCTTGTTGGTCAGCAGGTCCTGGAACACCATGGCCAGGAACTGGGGGAGAGAGAGCGCCACCAGCTGCCGGGGCCACCCGCCAGCTTCCGTCCTCACCAGGCTGCAGGAGGTCTTCCCAGAGCCCCCGACGAGGCCCCCGCCAGCTCCTGCTGCACGCCCAGGCCCGGCCCCTCGCCCCCCCACCCCCCAGGCCTCTCACACACGGCCTGGCACCACGCCGGCCGCCGCCGTGCCCTCGTCTCCAGCCCGGGCGCGGGGCGGGGGTCGCGGGCGTGAGGCCAGGCCGGGCTCCCACCTTGGGTGCCAGCGCGGGGCTGTGCTGCAGCACGGCGTAGAGGGTCTGCATGTTGTTGGGGTTCCGCGCGTTGGAGAGCTCGTTGAAGATCACGAACTTGATGGTGGTGCCCAGGTTGTCCTTGTGCGCGTTCAGCAGCTCCCTGGACGCGGGCCAAGCAGGCGGCGCTGGAGTGGCTGGGCCGCCCCCCCTCCTGCCGCCCCCCCGCCCGCTCCTCCCCGCCGGGCGCACCTGATGCAGAGCATGTAGTGGTTGAGCAGGACCTTGGGCTTGAGGCGGATCTTGATCAGGTGAGAGACGACGTCCATGTCCTCGGGGCCGTGCGTGCCGCAGTTCATGCACACGGACATGAGCAGGTCCTGGGCCGGCCGGGTCAGCTGCGGGGCGGCCGGGGCGGGGGCAGCGCCGTCAGCCCCGCCGCCTCGCCCGCCAGGGGGCGCCCCGCGCGCACGGCACCCCTCACCTTGGGGTTCTGCAGCCACATCTCCAGCTTCTGCACCGCCATCAGCCGCACCTCCTTGTAGCCGCAGGCGGAGGTGAGGAGCCGCAGCAGGTTCCGCGAGACGCTGTCGATGGGCTGCCGCCGGTTGAGCTGGTCGCGCAGCACGTCCAGGACGTACTCCTCCACGCTCTCCGCCAGCTCCTCGTACCTAGGCCAGAGGGGGGAGGCAGGCGGGCGGGAAGGCGGGCGGGCGGGGAGGCGGGCGGGCTCTCGCGGGGCCGGGCCGGGGGCCGCGCGGCGCACCTACCTGGGCATGAGCTGGCCCTCCTGCTCAGGGCTGAGCTTCTCCTCCGCAATCAGCAGCTCCGTCTGGCTGTCCTCCTCCTCGGTGAGGGAGGGGTGAGGGCTGCTCCCTGCACACGAGTGCCTCGTGGATACGCGCGCCCAGCCGGCCCTCGGGCACCCACGCCCCCGGCGGGACCTGGCTCCGTGGAGGGAGACGGCCCGCCCCGGCCCCCCCCCCCCACGGGGAAGCCCGGCCCGGCCGCCCAGCATCTCTCACCGGCACTGAGCTCCCCTCCACTGCGCCCCGCCTCCCCCTGCAGGAGCGCGCTCTTGGGGGGCATCTTGGTGTTGAAGGCCGTCTGGACGTTGTCCACGAAGGTCCTGCAGTGCGGGCTGTCCACCCAGATCCGCTCCCCCAGGGAGTCTTCAATGTACACCTGCGAGCACAAGGTCTCTGCCACGTCCCAGCGGCGCCGCGGGGAGGAGCGAGCCGGGTGCCTCCCCAGGGCCCCAGCGGACAGGAGCGGGGCCGCCAGACACAGCCCTCCGGAAAGAACGCTTTCAGTTGCCCCTGTTTTGCCCTGGGTGTCCAGCGGCGCACCCCA
This sequence comes from Eubalaena glacialis, assembly GCF_028564815.1. Lineage (NCBI taxonomy): Eukaryota > Metazoa > Chordata > Mammalia > Artiodactyla > Balaenidae > Eubalaena > Eubalaena glacialis. The sequence continues at coordinate 94,020,673 of NC_083728.1, read as the reverse complement.
CCTCCCACGGCCCTCTGCCCCCTTCACCAAAACAGCGATCTCCTGGGAGAGGCCCACTCACCTTGACAAAGATCTCGGGCCAGTTCTCATCCTCCTCGTACGCGGCCATGAGGAGGTTGCAGGCCAGCACGGACACCAGGCTGTTCCCCTTGGCCTTGAAGTTGATGGAGGCATCCCGCCGCAGGAGGCTGCACAGAGCCTGCAAGAGACGGCGTGGTGGCCGGGGAGGCCCATCTCGCCTCCACCTGCCCCTTCCCAGAACGGAGGAGGGGACGCCCGGCCCTCACCTCGATGACGCCCTCCGTGGCGAAGATGTTGGGCTTGATCTTGGCCAGGTACATGAGGCTCAGGTACAGGGTGCTGTCCGGCTTGGCCCGCGTGACCTTCAGCTGCTTCACGGCCCCGCACAGCACTCCCTCCAGCCTGTCGTCATTGCCCTCCAGCTCGGCCGCCTCGATCTCGTCCAGCAGCACCGCGGGCGGGACTGGCCGGGGAGACGGGGCCCTGTCAGGCGGGCAGCTCCGAGCAGAGGCTGCCTCGCGGGGGCCCCAGGCCACGGGCTGACTGGGCCAACCACCAGAGACCGGCCAGCGAGGGTCTCAGGGCTGAGCCGGTCTCCCGCGAGGACGCCGCCGGGCAGATGCTGCCCCGACCCGCGGGAACGACCAAGACCACGAAGGGTCGGCGTTAGCCAGGTGCCACCAGAGCCCTCTCGCCACACCACATGGCTACCCCAGGGTGATCTGTTCTTGAAACACCTATTTTCCTACAAGTTGGACATTTTTTCTAAGCTTTTCAGTTAGCCAGCACAATGTACCCGCAGCCTTCCTTCTCTTCTGTCGTGGCCGCTTCTTTGCCGCCCCTCCCCGGGTCTGTCCCGCAGAGGCTTTTCTGCTCCGTCTTTGCAGGGAACCCACCGGGGGCTTCGCCCCTCTCCCTGAACGGCTGCCCGCTGCTCTGCTCTGCTCTGCTCTCCACTTCCTTGCGCGTCCTCTGTCCCCCACCTTCCTTCTCGAGGGGAACCGCAGCTCCGGCACAACCGCCCCCCCACCCCACCCCGCCGCCCGCACTTGAGTCCCCGCTCCTCTGAGGGTCCCTCTCGGCCGGGCTTCGGCTCCATCCCATGTTTGCTTCGTGCTGCGTTTGTGATTGTTCCATTTTACCTATTCTCTCACTTCCATTACGATATCTTCTCTGACCCAGGGGTTTTCTTAGGATTGTGTTTTTAGATACCCAAACGATGGAAGGAGGCGTTGTTACTGATTTCTAACTTAACCGCACTGAAAACAGAGGATTCAACAGTAGCCCCTGAGTGCCGTCTACGTGCCAGGGAAAATGACAAATAGGCAGGGAGGATGGACCAGAGCTACGTAAGGTCCTGGCCGTGGAGATGTTCCAAGCACCAGACGCTATAAGTAGCTCAAGTCAGCCTTTTCTCCGTTTTGCTAAAGGTGTTTGTAAAATACATTATCATTCTGGACGTGCTTTTCATAATCATATTCCATCCAACCTTCAAAGCCACCTTTTCTGGGAGTCACGCGATGGTAAAACAATACCGAAGCACAGCCATCAGCGCAGAGGACCGTGGCCTGAGTCAGGACTCGGCCCCGCAAGCGCTTCCACTCCTGACCGGCACCAGCCGCCAGCGGAGGGCCCTGAACCGAGGGTCTGACTCGGCTCCCAAAGCACTGCTCCAGCCCCGTCCTCCGCCTCGGGTCTGGCCACTGCGTGCCCTGTTCCCCAAGCACAGGTCCCCGCTCCAGGACGCGGGCCTCCACTCAGTGGTTTCTCCTCCAACAGCCTGCACTGCCTGTTAAGATCCCATCCAGCCTTTCAGGCTCAATTTCACGCTACGGTTCCCTGATGGGCCTTCCCTCTCCCGAGGCTGTCCCGTGAGCACCTGTACGTGCAACACCTGGGACCGGTGTGATGTTTAACAGACCTGATCTACAGGGCATCGTGGGGCCACCAGAAATAATCAACGGAAAGATGGTACAGAGAAGTAAGGGAACGTGAGGTGCATACAAAATTAAAAGCTTTCGTGTAAACAGCGGGCTTGTGGATCAGCTATAACCTGTCTTTAATGCGGCCGTGTTACCTTTCCAAGCCCTTTGCTGTCAGGAGCCGGGAGAAAGGAGGAGGCAGCACAAGCCTCCTCGTCCCGGGGGGAGAGGGGTCCTCATGAGACGCACAGCCCCCGAGAACAGCACCTGTCTGTGCGCTGCCCTGTACCCCCCATGCTCGGAGCAGAGCCTGTCACACTGGAGCGAGCCTGTTCCCAGAGGGCAGGCGCTGGTGGCCCCCAGGAGCGCATCAGCCTCACACCAGCTCCGCCCCTAGAGCTGGGACAATGGAAATCCGTACAAGGCTTTCCAACCCAGGAGGCCCTGGCACACGCTGTCTGCTTCACAGAGAAGGCCACTGAGGTGTGCGCTGTCAACGCTGCTCCCGCTACGTGGCAGCAGCCCATTCGGGCCCCAGACCTACCTGTGCCATCTTGCCCTGAGTGACATAAGCACTTCCCATCGCTGTCACAGAATCTGAAGCACAAGTGGGGTGAAGGCACCCTTATGAGAAGTGCTTTGAAAAACAAACTCACAGATGACTCCTGCCCTCCATTCTCCAAAGAATCTACACTCTACCTACAGTGCTAAGCCGGAAGTGGCCGTTCCGAACCCCTGGTGCACAGACAAGGCGTGGGCTACATTCTCTGGGGGACGTCAGGGGCTGACCTTACCTTCAATCGGGACCACAGACGGTTCCTTAATCGAGGGAGAGATAGCACGTTTCTCTGCCACTGCGGCCTCAGCCAGGCGTCCCAGGGCACTCAGAGGGGGTGTGGAGGAGAGTTTCGGGCGCTTGGTGAGCCCGGTCAGGGCCGAGGCACCTGCCAGAGCAGCCGCAGCGTCCCGCTTGCGCTCCGAGGGCAGGCTGGAAGGGGCAGGCTTCAGCAGGGTGGATGCCGTTTTCGATTCAGTGGTCTGACCCTTCGAGCCCAGAGCAATGAAGTCTCCTGGAGGAGGGTGCCCTGCAGAGAAGAGACATGGAGAAACGGGCACCTTCACACAGCAGCCGAGGTGGAAAGGGTGTGTCCGAGACCAACTCCAACCTCCTGCGATTTCCGAGGGGATTAAACAAGGGCTGGGGGAGGCAAGAAACCAGTCACCCAGCAAGTCCACGGCAGAGCTGGGACCGTATGACGGGAGCAACAACGGCCAGTCACACGGAGCTTACTACCGACCTGGCCACCTCTAGTTGACAAGTGTCAGTCCCCTTAATCCTCAACGAGGTTCTGGAACAGGCAGCATTACTCTCACTTTACAGGTGAGGACAACCAAGCACAGAGAGGTTAAGTAACGTGCCCAAGGCCACACAGCTTGGAGTGGCAAAGCGCGGGGCGGAGGCCAGTCTGGCTCCAGTCTGCTTTTAGCCACTGTGTTTGTGCTGCCCCCTCCTCCCGGCTCGCGACTCCCAGAGCCGCCGGGACCAAGGGCTGCTCTTCGAGACCCCATTCCTGGAAACAGAGTTCGGCTCGTAGTAACGAAGCCGCGACCCGACAGAGGAGCCGGGCCGGAAGCCCCGAAGCCGCGCCGCCGGGAGAGGCCGCGCACCCGAAGGCTTGGCCGCAGCGCTGGGCCTGCGGACGGTGGTGGGCTTGGCCCGGTTCATTCTGTCCCCGTCCCTTCGCCGCTCCTCGCTGCCGACGCCTCACTTGGGAGAAGACCAGCGCAAGTCAGTCGTCCGCCGCTCGCCCATTCATTCGGATCCACCGTCCGGGGTTGGGGTTCGGGGCGAACGGCCAGCCCCGCCGAGCGCAGCCACTCCCGAAAGGGCCGCGCGACTCCGCCTCCCCGCCTCGGACCCCGGGAGGGTCTGTCTCGCCGGCAGCCGCTGCCCAATCACTTCTAGCGAGATCACCTCTGGCCCATCGCCCCGGCGCCCCGCCACCGCCACGGCCGCCCCGGAACCGGAAGCCGTCCTCGGAGCCCGACTTCCGAACACCCGGCAGCAAAACAGCGCGGCAGGGGCGGGAAGGCGAGGAGGCGAGAGGGTCCGCAGGGTCTGCAGCGCCCTCTGGCGGCGGGAGGCCGGCGGGGCCTCGCAGCCGCTGATCTCTACCTGGCGAGGCGGACGCTGTCACCCGCTCCTGCAGGTGAGGCTGACCTTAGAAAGTGACGTGCCCAAGGACAGCCAGGAAGGGTGGCCTCGGATGCTAACCCATACGTGCTGGAACTTCAGAGTCCTCTCCCATTTGTGGGTCAAAGGGCAGGTTCTGGGTCCCCTGGTGGGGTCCAGGAGGGAGCCCAGCGGCCGCGAGTGGGCAAAGCCGGCAGAAGGGCGGGGGCCCAGGTGAGGCCAGGCCCTCATCAGAGCAGCACGGAGGGCATCCATCAGCCTCAGTTTGCCGGCCTGCGCAGTGGGTCACGGTGATATTCACCAGGTCTGCTCAGTGGCAGAGGACTTGGGGTCCATGCTCAGACCCTCGCGTCCTCCTCTTACTGGGGGTCTTCATGCCGTCCTGGGGCTCTGCACCCCGCCACTTGCAGCGGGCAGTCTCCCTCGAGGGCAGCCCTGACGGGTCCCTGCAGGGCGTAGCGGGGTCCCTGCGCGAAGGGCGAGGTGCTCCTCACAGACCAAGTGCGTCAGAAAGGCAGCATTGCAGACAAACGAAGCGGGACGTGGGCCAAAGCTGTGAAATGGATTTTACTCAGTAACGGCTGCGGCGGGAAAAGCGCTGCGTTTTAGAGGGAGAAGGAGGGGGTGGACCCAGGTGAAAACTTGCAGACGGTGTCTTGACGTCTGGGCGTGACGCTCGTGGGCCCGAGGCCACCAGAGGCGTTAGGGCAGGAGGCCTCACCGACTTCCAGCCACTGAGACTCGGTCCAACAGCTCAGGCCGTGCTTGCCTGCAGCCTGGAGTGCAGAAGGGCCTGACTTCTGGAATGTGTTCCTCGTCCCCCCTCCACCCTGAAGCCCCCACCAGCCACCATCCAAGATAGCGTGCCATCTTGGAAGCTCTCCCACCCATCGCAGCGTGGAGCGGAGACAGCCCTACCCAAATTGCAGACGCGGGAGCAAAATCGTGATTGTTATTATTGTAGGTCACTAAGGTTTAAAAAACCTTTTGGGGACATAATTTCAAACTTATGGAAAATTTGCAAGAATAGTACAAAGAATTCCCATATATCCCTCACCCTGTACCCTAAAGGTTAACATTTTACTATCTTTGATTTATTCATTTCTCTCCGTTCAGATTTTTTTTTCCTGAACCATTTAAGAATTGCAGAAGAGTCCCCTTAACTCCTAAATTCTTGAGTGTATGTTTTCTAAAAATAAGGAATTCTGTTATGTAACAACAACAGTACAGTTATCAAATCAAGAAATTAACATCAAAACAATACTCTTCGTTATGCTAAGGCCTTATTAAGACTTTGTCGGGACTTCCCTCATGGCACAGCGGATAAGACTCCATGCTCCCAATGCAGGGGGCCCAGGTTTGACCCCTGGTCAGGGAACGAGATCCCGTGTGCTGCAACTAAGTGTTCGAGTGCCACAACTAAGCCCGCGTGCTGCAACTAAGGAGCTGGCAAGCCGCAACAAGGAGCCTGCCTGCCACAAGTAAGACCTGGTGCAACCAAATAAATAAATAAATATTTTTTTAAAAAAAGGATTTTGTCAGTTGCTCCTATAATACCCCTTATGGTGGGAGGCCATCCAGGACCCTGCAATGCACTCCGTTGCCGTACGTCCCAGAGACCCTTTCGTCTACAACAGTCCCTGAGTCCTCCTTGGTAGTTCACGACCTTGACAGGCCTGCTTGTCCAGGACTGCTATTCTGCAGAATTCCCCTCAATTCGGGTTTGTCCAATGCGGCCTCATGAATAGGTCCAGGTTATGCACTTTTGGCAGGAATGTCGTGGTGATACTAAATTCTTCTCTGTACATCTTATCAGGAGGTACATGAGGTTAATTAAGCCCATTACTGGCAAAGTTAATTGGATTACTTGGTTAAGGTGGTGCCTGCTGGATTTCTCCTTTCTCAAGTTACCACTTTGCCTTTGTAACAAAGAAGTGCATGAGAGATAAGTGGAACATGCCTTGAGACTGGACAGACTTCTTCCCCCTCAAACTTTTTTTTTTTAATTTTTATTTATTTTATTTTATTTTATCTTTGGCTGTATTGGGTCTTTTGTTGCTGCACACGGGCTTTTCCCTAGTTGCGGCAAGCGGGGGCCACTCCTTGTTGCAGTGTGCAGGCTTCTCACTGCGGTGGCTTCTCTTGTTGCGGAGCACGGGCTCTAGGTGCGTGGGCCTCAGTAGTTGCGGCACGCAGGCTCAGTCGTTGTGGCTCGTGGGCTCTAGAGTGCAGGCTCTGCGGCATGTGGGATCTTCCCAGACCAGGGCTCGAACCCATGTACCCTGCATTAGCAGGCAGATTCTTAGCCACTGCGCCACAAGGAAAGCCCCCCACCTCAAACTTTTACCAGCTCAGTTTCAGCACCCTGGATGGCTCGAGCCAGAATCAGTGATGATGATGATGGCGATGGTGGTGATGATGATGATGATGATGGTGGTGATGGTGATGATGATGGTGATGATGGTGATGGAGATGGTGGTGATGGTGGTGATGGTGGTGGCGATGGTGATGATCATGGTGGTGATGATGGTGATGATGATGATGATGGGATGGTGGTGATGATGGTGATGTTGGTGATGGAGATGGTGGTGATCGTGGTGATGATGATGGTGATGATGATGATGATGGGATGGTGGTGATGATGATGGTGATGGAGATGGTGGTGACGGTGGTGATGATGATGATGATGATGGTGGTGGTGATGGTGATGATCATGGTGGTGATGACCGGGAAGAGGTGCTCTTCTTTCCCTTATTCTTTCTGCATTCCTGAGCTGGCATTCTACTGTCAGGAAGAGCTGTCATGTCTTCTCCATTTATTCATTTATTTTTCCCATCGGTTTGGACGCTTGGCTTCTTTATTCAGCAGATTATAATCCTTTACTATTACTATTTATGTGATGCTCAGATTGTCCTAGGTTTGGTCAGCGGGGGCCTCACCCAGCTGGTTCCTGTCTTCTTTTGATGTGACTCTTGAAACACTTTCTTGCTTCCCTCCCTTCCTTACTTTTCAAAGCCACTAAGTTTTGTGGTTGTTTGTTACACAGGAATGAATAACTGATATAGATGGCTCAGAGGGAGGATGGAAAGAGTGAAAGATAGATGAAGGATGGAGCAAGGGAGGTGAAACTCAGTGAGTGGAGAATGGTACCCGCCACCTGAGAGGGGAAGACAGGTGGGGGGAGGACAGGTGGGTGGAGGGACACAGGGGTGGGCGGACCGCTAGGGGATGAGTTTGGGTGGATGCGTCAAGAAATGCCCCCTCTGCATCAGCCTCCTGGCGGCCTCCCCAACCTGCCCCATCAAGGCTGCCCCTGGTGGCTCTGGAGAGACCCTCCTTTCAAACCTTCGAGTGGGAGCTGGGCTGCGGCTGCTGCAGACAGCTGGGTTCTAGGAAGACCGTCAAAGGGAGCCATCAAACCAGGGCCAGATTCCAGCAGAGACTCCGCCCAGTGCTGGCCTTCCTCTGGGGGACCTCCAGCCGGCCCCCATGCTGTGTGAACTCACGACCATCGTGGGGAGGGGGGGACGTCTAATGAGAGGCTCCATTCTGTGAGCTGTGCCCAACCTCTGACCCAGCCTCCATTCCTAGGATTTGACCCCAACTGTGCAGAAATGTAGGCACCAGGTTGCTCTTCTTGGAGACCCAGTGTCCAGCCACCTGGACTGGTCCGTGCGGCCATGGGGCATCCAGACAACACACTTCTCAGACGCTTCTGCAGAAGGACCAAATGGCCCCTTCTGTGATGAAGCAGCCCAATTGGTGGTGAAGGGAAAGAAGCCATTCATGCACCAGGATGTAGGAAGTGACCACATCTATCTCAAAGTGGGAAAAGTCTGGAACGAAACACACCCAGTGGTCCCTATGGTTACGGGGGTGGGCGGGGCAGCCATGCAAGCTGTCCTCTCGGTGTGGTTCATTTTTGCAATTATGTGAATGTCCCAGAAAAAGAAGTTTCCATTAGGGAATGAAGAGCAGTGTGCTTGCCCTGTGGGATCCTCCCACAGGGGCCACTCAGGTCCCAGCCTCCCTCTCTGTCCCAGGACGGGACAGGCATGGTCCAGGCTGGCATTTACGGTGCGGGTCCCGCCCGGCATGCTTCCTCCATCCTCTTTCTCACTGGACACAACCTCTTCTTCCTTCCAAACCCAGCCTCCCAGCTCAGTCGCTTCCTCCGTGAAGTCCTCAGGGGTTCCCCTGCCAGGGCAGGTGGCGGCCACTCTCCTGCTGGTACCTTCCCACAGCGATTCGCACGCCTGTGCGGCTGTGCTCAAGAGCAGTGCCCCTGAAGGACAGTGCCTGGCTCTCGCAGAACACAGCCTGCCTGCCTGCCTGAACTTTCTGGACAAGCCCCGAGGCTGGGGTCGGGGTCATGGAGGTCAGAGGTCAAGGGGTAGATGGAGGGATCTTTCCCTCGGGGCATTCTGGGGCAGCAGCAGGCCAGGGACTCAGATGCACAAGCGGCATCGGGGGACTGTCCCCCACGCTGCCGCCCGTCCACCCGGAGGATCGACCGCTCCTGGTCCAGGAGAAAGGAAGACGCTGCAGAGGGGCAGCGAGGGGCCACCAAGCAGCCCACCCAGGATTCTGAGTCCAGCGGGGCCCAGGAATCTGCATTCCACAGTCTCCCCGAAGATGCAGGGTCTCCAGACCTCCCCGAGACCCCACTGCGTTAGCTTCCTGGGGAAGCACCTCAGGCCGGGCGGCAGAACCACAGACCTTTCCGCACCCAGTCCTGGAGGCTGGACGTCGAGATCAGGTGTCCCAGGGCCGCGCTCCCTCCAAAGGCTCTGGGGGAGGGTCCCTCCGGCCTCTTCCAGCTCCTGGGGGCCCTGGGCTTCTGGGCTCGCGCCACGTCCTCCGTCTCTGCTGCCGGCTTCCCAGGCCTCCCCTCTCTGCATGTCTCCTTTTCTCTCGGTGGATTTAGGGCCACCCTAACCCAGGATGATCTCAGCTCGAGATCCTTACCCAAATTATAGCCACAAAGACCCTATTTCCCAACAAGGTCCATTGCCACAAAGACCCTATTTCCCAACAAGGTCCATTCTGAGGGTCCTGGTGGCGTGTGTTTTGGGGCCTCCTTCCCACCGACGGCATCGCTCCCCCTTCCATCCCACCCAGCACCCCAGCCTTCTCGCCGTCTCTGGGACACACCAGGCTCCTGTCTCAGGGCCTCTGCTCGGGCTCTTTCTATGTCAGGAAGCCCAGGTGCTGCCATCCTAGCCCCCAGAACCACAGCCCGGCCCCCTGTGGGAACTGCTGCCCCCAAAAGCTCCCTTTAGAACCCTCGCCGCCCCCGAGATCCTATGACTTACCTACCGGTCTCCTTTTTAAGGCCTGCTTCCCACCTGACTCAGCCCCCAGCAGCACCTGGCCTGTGTGTCCCCTGCCCGGTCCAGGGCCACAGGCCACACTCAGTCATCGTGGGTGGGGTGAGTGGACCAGGTGTGCAAAGCCCCAGAGTAGAGGGAGACCCCAAGCAGAGAAGCCATGATGGTCGGGAGCTGGGTTCAGCCTGGAGGGACACGTCTGGCGGGCAAGCCCAGGCCTCTGACCCCTGCAGTCCCAGGTCATCTGTACTGTGTCCCGGAGCCACGCAAGAGCCCTGCCCCCTAGGCTCCGGACCTAGCGACTGCGTGGGGGGCACGCACGTCCGCCGGGCCCCCCGCGGCTCCACGGAGGGAAGGAACCCACCGATGCCAGGGCTGGGGTTGCCGCAGGTGGGAGTCAGAGGTGAGAGGGACCAGCCCAGGCCCCCAGGGGGGTGGGTGCGGAGGGCAGGGCTGCAGCTGTGTGTGTCTAATGGCCTCTGGGCAGGAAGCAGCTGCTCCCGGCTGGGGACCTGGGCCCCAGGCTGGGCTCCAGCCCGGGCGGTGTCTCCGGGCTTAGGCCTCCTTGCCTGGGTCAGGGGTCCCCAGCCCAGCCAGGCCCGGCCCTTCCCAGCACTCACGGTGGGGGGAGTGGGATTTGGGTACCCCCTGGAGCAGCCACAGAGGGGCGGGGGGCTGGTCGGCTCCCAGCTACCTGGTCTCCTAAATTTAGAAACTGCCTCACCCGCACTGGAAGCCCCGTCAGCCTGGTGACTGGGCTTCAACGCCATGAGTCAGTGTTTGTGGGGACTCAGACACCCGCGGCCGGGCAGGGGCAGCTGGGTGCCCATCTGCTCTCACGCGGAGCGTTCGGGAGTTTCCTCCGGGAGTGAACAGTCCTGTCCAGAGCGCGTGGCCCTGGAATCTGCCTGTGTGATGCCGCTGCAGGGAGGCCGGGCCGGGAAGACGGGTGCCCCGGGCGCCCCCAGCCTGAAGCCGGCTTTGGGGGCCAAGAGCTGGGACTGTGCCGGGCAGATCCTGGCCGGGAGCGGAAGCCCCAGGGGCCGCCTCTGGCCGGAGGGGGGGAAGCGCTTTCCAACAATTGTCTGAAAATAGAACGGGCTGGCTCCCGAGGAAAGGAGTCCCCTGCCACGGGAAGGGAGCACATGGGAGCAGGAAGCCTGCCAAGCAGGGAGGGGCCGCAGGCCTCCCACCCCGGGAGGCCCCGAGGCCTTGGTTTCTCGCTTGGGGAAGTGGAGCTGAGGAAGCAGGCCTGGGGTGCAGCCCGCCCCCCACCCCCATGCGTCTCGCAGAGGGCACGCTTCCTGCCAGACCCCAGCTGTCTCTGCTCACCCCCTTCATCCAGTGAGGGCCGGAGACCTGGCACACTCTGCGGAGTTCAGCAGTCCCCCCACCCGAGCACCCAGGCCCCCAGGACCAGGCTGGGCACCTCCCGGGACGAGGCTGAGCCCAGGGCCCACTTCTGGTGCAAAAGCAGATGCACCTCGGGACACAATCCACCTTGGGACACGCTGTTTCCACGCCTTCCAGAGACCGCGAGGGGGCAGGAGGCTCGTGTCACCCACAGAGAGCAGGGCAGAGAGGAGCCAGGTGCCCCTGAATGGGGGGCGCGGGGGGTGCTGGACCTTTCTTCCTGCAGAACCCTGGGGTTCCAGGGAACACAGTTGGAGAACCAGTGCAAGGGGACTAAGGAGTAGGGACCCCCAGGCCCAGCCCCACCCTCCCAGCCAGCACCTCACCAGATTCCAGGCTCCCTGGAATGGCTGAGGCCCAGCAGGAGGGGAGGGAGGGTATTCGTTTCTTTTGTTGTGGTGGCTGAGGAAGCCCCAGGGGCACCCGGTCAGCTATGGTGGGGAGAGGAGGTCAGAGGTCAAGGGCACGAGGCTGGCAGGGTTGGGGTCACTGGGGTCACGGCCAACATCAGGGGGGACTGAAAGGGGGCCTGGATGGGGAGGGTCTCTTCTCCAGGCACAGCACTTCCTCTGGGGGCAGCAGACCGAGACCCTCAGTTCCAGCCCCGCCTTCTCTCCCACCCTAAGGCTGGTGCGGCGGGATGCAGGGCACCGCGGCAATGACCGCGTCCCTCCCGGCCTGTCCGGGGCGGCCCTGATTTCACCTCTTCCGTCTCACTGTCCCGACACGCCTCAAAATCTCCCCAACACCGCCGGTGGGGTGGCTACACAGGATTTAGTTTCCTTGTTTGGGTTTGTCAAGTTTCCTGCAAAGAGCATATATTAGGTTTGAAATTAGAAAAATACCCTCAAGCATTTTTTAAAAAATAAATAAATTTACTTATTTATTAATTTTTGGCTGCGTTGGGTCTTCGTTGCTGCGCGCGGGCTTTCTCTAGTTGCGGCGAGCGGGGGCTACTCTTCCTTGCGGTGCACGGGCTTCTCATTGCGGTGGCTTCTCTCGTGGCAGAGCACAGGCTCTAGGTGCACGGGCTTCAGTAGTTGTGGCACATGGGCTCCAGTAGTTGTGGCTCGTGGGCTCTAGAGCACAGGCTCAGTAGTTGTGGTGCACGGGCTTAGTTGCTCTGCGGCATGTGGTATCTTCCCGGACCAGGGCTCGAACCCGTGTCCCCTGCATTGGCAGGCGGATTCTTTTTTTTTTTTTAATTAATTAATTTATTTATTTTTGGCTGCGTTGGGTCTTCATTGTTGCACACGGGCTTTCTTTAGTTGCAGCGAGTGGGGGCCACTCTTCATTGCAGTGCATGGGCTTCTCATTGTAATAGCTTCTCTTGTTGCGGAGCACAGGCTCTAGGCATGCAGGCTTCAGTAGTTGTGGCACATGGGCTCAGTAGTTGTGGCTCGTGGGCTCTAGAGCGTAGGCTCAGTAGCTGTGGCGCATGGGCTTAGTTGCTCCACGGCATGTGGGATCTTCCCGGACCAGGGCTCAAACCCGCGTCCCCTGCATTAGCAGGCGGATTCGTAACCTCTGCGCCACCAGGGAAGCCCGGCAGGCGGATTCTTAACAACTGCGCTACCAGGGAAGCCCTCATGCACTTTTCTTAAAAGCAAATACATACATAAATAAAAGTCCCAGAGATTCTAACACACATCCCAGTCCCACTTTTCCCTGTTGACACTTTTCTTCGAGAAGCACCGCCACAAACTCATACTACGTCATGTGTTCAAACTTTGGCTCAGAAATTAGGGACAGATATTCCCAGGTTGTCTTGGTCCACCATGACGTTCTCAGGCTGAGGAAATGCCAGCCAATGGAGCGAGAGGAGGCCCAGCCTCCAAGTGGGTGACATCCAGGCTGCATTGGTCATGGGATGGATTATTCACAGCCCGGGTTATTATCTCTCCTGGTCCGGGGCTAACTGGGCTCAGCTGGGTGGTTCTTGTGTGTGTGCGTGGTGGGGGGAGAGGCAGGTGCAGACAGATGGGCTGCAGGCATCCGCATTTCGTCTGGCCACAGGCTGGGACCTTAGCGGTGGCACCTGCACGTGGCTTGGGCTTCCTCACTGCATGGCACCGGGTTTCCAGGTCAGGAGGTCTGAGAGACAGAGCCAGGCAACACAGAGACAGAGCCAGGCAACACAATATAGTAAGAAGAATGTGTTTGGTCTTCTTCCAGCATTCCTGGCACAGAGCTCAAAGCCCTTGGAATTTCCTGAGGGACAGGGCTGTCTTTGGTCATTCCTAACAAGCCCCTTTGGACCACACCTGAGTTTATGCTAATGAGATGACTCAGGGTGGGGCCCCTAGTCAGCTGCTGGTGGAACCAACCATGTGATGGGAGGGTTGGAACTTTCAGCTGCACCCCACCCACCCCTGACTCCGAGGAGGGGAGGGGCACTGGAGATGGAGTTCAATGGCCAATGGCCAGTGGCTGGATCGATCTTGTGTACATAAAAAACCTTGATGAAAACTCTAGAAGGAGAGATCCTAGGAGCATCCAGGTCGGCGTACACAAGGTGTGCGGGGAGGGCAGCTGCCCCAGGAGGGTGTGGAGCTCTGCACCCCAACCCGGCTCTGCACACGCCTTGCCTTGTGCACCCCTTCCATTGGGCTCTTCCTGAGCTGAAGCCTCTGCGATGCACCTGTCCTGAGTATAATGATTTCCTGCGTTCAGTGCTTTGTTCATATGGTGAATTATTGAACCTGAGGTCGGGTTCATGGGAACCCTGGAATTTGTAGTCAGCCGGGTAGGCTGTGGGGAGCCTGGGGACCCAGGGCTCAGAATGGGCACCTGAAATTGTGGGGGGACCTCGTGGGACCGAGCCCTCACCCAGGGGAGTTAGTGGTGGAGTCGAATAGAGTCGTAGGATGCCCCGTTGGTGTCGGAGAGTCACAGGATTGGCTGGTGTTTGGAAAAACCAAGCAGTTCCTTTTATGACCTGCCTGGACGGCACGGCACTTCCACCGTCCTCTGTGGGTCAAAGCTGTCACGAAGGCCTGGCCCGGTTTCCGGGGAGAGGACACCCGCTCCACTAGTTGGAGGATGATGTTTTCGGGGCCGTCCCGGGGCACACGGCGCTACAGTCGTGATTGGCGATTGGCCCACCGCTGACCACGGCATCCGGTAACGAGCCGTGCCCGTGGGTTGGTGGACACATGGGCTGTTTCAGTTTGGGGAGATTACGAATAAGGCCAGAATAAACACCTGTGCACAGGCCTGTCACTTGGACCGACTTCACTGCACCCAAATACCCAGGCGTGGTTCTCTGTCCTCCTTAACTTGGAGATGACAAAGCTGTCTTGCTGGGTTCTTCAGCGGGGGTGTGTGGGGGGGGTGGCTAATGAATGCATCTAAGTGCCTCACCCTGTGTCTGGGGCAGAAAAGGACTCAAAGCTCAGCTATTAATATCCTTGTTGTTGTGGGAGGGTGGGGGGAGACATGTGACTTGCATTTCCCCCGAGCAGTTCCTTAACATTTTGTGTTGGATAATTCTTTGTTTTCTGGGGCCGTCCTGTGCATTGTAGGATGTTTAGCAGCATCCCTGGCCTCGACCCACTAGATGCCAGGAGCAATTTTTTTTCTTGGTAGAACAGGGGGAAGAACCATTCAGAATTTACTCTTAAATAGCCCACAGCATCTGCAGGGAAAACTACAGGCGTTTCTCCGCAGATCGCACATACACAAGGCATTATTGGCTTCACAGGTGAGAGAGCCTCTGGTGTGTTCTCTGTAACAAAATCCACATCACCGAGTAAACAGGTACCATTATCGTGTTCACTTACGATTCCAGAAGGAAAGGCACGATTTGGCAAAAAAAAATAAATAAATAAAATGTTTTTTTGGATCCTAAAGTCAAGTGCAATTATTGAGAGATGCACTTCTGATAACAGTCTTCGTCACTTCTCCAATCTGTGACTACCAAGAATACAAGAATGTGTCCTGTCTCGGCCAAGTGTCCCCCAGGCCAAATCATCCTGGATGAGAACCCCTGCCCTCCAGCATCTCTAAATTCCAAGGGCAGGAAAGGCGTGTTTATTTGCAGAATAAAAGGTGTGTCTCCTGGGGTGAGGGAGGGAACACAGCACGGGTCTCCCTGCCCCACGGGTACCTGGTAAGAACCTGGTAGCAGAGCAGTGGTCACTGCTGGCCCCCACTCGTTGTAATTCACAGGGTTTGGGCCCCAGGCCCGCAGACAAGGGAATGAGCAAGTTCAGTGACACACTGGTGGCCACGAGCACAAGTTTGCCATCACCTGGGTCTCAGGTGTCCCACCTGGAAAATGGGACCAAGTTGCATCTGTGTAGCCGTGGGTACCAGTTTGAGGAGTGGCTGCAGACCCCAAGAGCAGCCAATATGCCCTCTCCAACTGGCCGGCCGGCAGTTGATGGGCTGGAAATATTAGGGGGAACCCCCCCTGGGGGGTGGCGCTTTGCAGAGGACACTGCTGTCGCCGGCAGTGGGGCAGGGGGTTGCTGGGGGAAGGGAGGTTAGGAATCTTGACAGAATTGTTCTCAAGTTGTGACTGGGAATCAGCTATATTACTTAATAATACATGAACATACAATAATCATAATCGGGGCTTCCCTGGTGGCGCAGTGGTTGGGAGTCTGCCTGCCAATGCAGGGGACGCGGGTTCGAGCCCTGGTCTGGGAAGATCCCACATGCCGCGGAGCGGCTCGGCCCGTGAGCCACGATTGCTGAGCCTGCGCGTCTGGAGCCTGTGCTCCGCAACAAGAGAGGCCGCGACAGTGAGAGGCCCGCGCACTGCGATGAAGAGTGGCCCCCGCTTGCCACAACTAGAGAAAGCCCTTGCACGGAAGCGAAGACCCAACACAGCCATACATACATACATACATACATAAATAAAAAGAATGTAAGCAGATAAGAATATCATTAAAAAAAAAATCTTAAAAAAAAAAATCATAATCATGATAACGGGAGTCTTTTCCTTTGAGAACAGTTGGCCTTTTACAAAGAGCTCCCCTCCCCCCATGTGATCCTCAGTCAATCCTATTCCCAGTTCAAGGGTGCAGAGACAGGCCCAGAGATGACCACAGAGAGGAGCCTTTGGAAGCCAAACTCTGCTTCCTCCCTCTCCAGGGCCCCTTGCTCCCCTCCTAGATTTGAGATGCCGAGGGGCCCCTTTCCCCTTGGCTAGAGGAGGAGGAGACCCTTTCAAGACTGAGGGTTCCAGACCGGCTCCTGCCCCAGCCATGCCGACCACCTCCTTCACCCCAGAAGCCAGGAGGGGATGAGTAGGCAGAGCCTCCCAGCCACCCCCAACCCCTGCCACAGCCCTGCTCCCCGGCGGAGGACCAGGCTGCAGGGAGCACTCCCAGGAGGGGCCTTGGCCCTGGGGAAGCTTTCCCGAGGGAGGGACCAGGGACGGCTGCAGCCCAGCGGGGCCCTGAGCGCAGGTGCGTCAGTGGCACGGTGGAAGGCCAAGGAGGGGTCCTGGCTCTGCCCGGCCAGTGCCCTCCTCCCCGAGCCTCACGTCCCCCATCCTCAAAGGGCGGACATGGTCAGCACTGGGCAAGGGGAGGGAACCGCTGGCCGGGCCGAGGGCAGGAGTCATTTGTTCTTGGGTCAGCAAACATCCCCCAGCAAAGGCAGCCCCGTCACAGGCGTGGGGTGCCAATACCGGCCCTTCAGTTCCTAGAGAGCCCCGCTGGCCTGCCCGTGGAGGGGTGGGGCCTGCAGCAGGTGCCCCATGGTCCGGCCCATCCAAGGTTCCAGCCCCCTACCTTTCCGGGGTCCGGGGCTCTGGGGGCAACTCTGGGGATCCTGAGGGGTAGTAAGTGCTGGGAGCCCCTCGCGGCTAGAGCTACCCCTCACCTCCCTGCTGAGTAATTGATCTCGGGGCCCCAGTGTCCCTCCCTTTCCCTGGACCTTGGCCAGGGCCACCTGAGTCTGCCCACGGCACGCCCGACCTCCAGCTCTCTGGAAGGAGGGGGCGGGGTGGACCCTGGGCCGGGAGGGGGGCCCAGGCTCCTCCCTAAGAACCAGCTCTGCCCAGCTGGGCGATGGGCAGGTCTGTCTACCCCAGGCGTGGGCCCTGACGGTCACAAGACTCTTCCCAGGGCAAAGAGGAGCAGTGTATCTGGGTAAGCAGCACTGTCTCTGCCATAAAGCGGTCAGAAAAGGACCATTTATTAAGGCCAACCAGGGTTAGGGTTAGGGCTGTGCGAAGGTCTTCACGGCCATTTAGAAACTGCACTCTCACACCAGTCCTGTGAGGTCGGCATAGTTCCCTCCATTTTATTTCATTTTTAATTTGATTCTGTAGTTTTGAATAGCTAATACATTTCACGGTCTGGCAGTCAGAATGACATAAAGAAGTTGACACAGCAATCTCGTTTCTATCCGCGCCCCATCATCCCCCAACGGCCAAAGGCAACCCTTTTCCTTAGTTTCCTTTTTATCCTCCCAGGCTTCCTTCTGCAGGTACAGACATGAATACAGTCGCTGGCCCTCCACGGATACCAAACTCTGAGGATGCTCGAGTCCCTTACATAAAATAACACAGTATTTGCATGAAACCTACGCACATATACTTTCAATCATCTCTGGATTACTTATAACATATAATACAATATAAGTGCCATGTAAATAGTTGCCAGTGTGTTGCAAACTCAAGTTTTTGCTTTTTGGAACTTTCCAGAATTTTTTCTCCCAAATATTTTCAGTCTGAGATTGGTTGCATCCCAGGATATGGAACCCAAAGGTACAGAGGACTGACAGTATACATTTTTATATCCCTCCCTTCCTTACACTAAAGGTAGCACATCACACCCCCAGTTCTGCACCTTGATTTTTCATTTACAACAGACCCCGAGGTCTTCAGTGTCAGTGTACGGGGATCTCCTGCATTCCTTTTGCATGGCTGCGTATTACTCTGTCATACAGGTGTCCCACAGTTTATTTAGCTGGTCCCTTGATGAGGACAACTTGGTGGTCTCCCATCTTCCTTTATTATAGCCGCTGCCCCAATGCTGAGCTCGTACACCCCCAGTTTCACATTTGACCAGGTGCCTGTGTGGCACAGATTTCCAGGAGTGGGATGGCTGGGTCAGAGGACAAGTAAGGTCCAAGGTAAGTGTGGAAGAAGCTGCCAGATGCCCCTCCTGCACCCTCACCAGCAGTGTGCTCAAGGGCCCGTTCGCCCAGCCCTGCCATCAGAGGAAGTGGTCTGCCTTTTGGATTCGGACAGATGAGCAATGGCATTGCAACGCCATTATCACGTGCGTTTTCTCTTATGACAAACATCTTTCCTGTGTTTGTCATTTAGATGTCCTTTTCTATGAAGGATCTCTTCGTATCCTTTGGTCCTTTTTAATATTTATTTATTTTGGCTGCACCGGGTCTTAGTTGTGGCACATGGGATCTTAGTTGCGGCATGTGGACTTCTTAGTTGCGGCATGTGGGATCTAGTTCCCCAACCAGGGATTGAACCCCAGCCCCCTGCACTGGGAACACGGAGTCTTACCCACTGGGCCACTAGGGAATTCTCTCCTTTGCTCCTTTTTATTTGTCTTTTTCTTTTACAGTTCTAGGAGCCCTCTGTACATGAGGAAGACAGTCCTAGTCTATACTTTGTGTTGTGACTTTGCTTATGGTGATTTTTGCCTTAAATTACTTTATTTTTTAAAAATTATTATTTATTTATTTATTTTTGGCTGTGTTGGGTCTTCGTTTCTGTGCGAGGGCTTTCTCTAGTTGCGGCGAGCGAGGGCCACTCTTCATCGCAGTGCGCGGGCCTCTCACTATCGCGGCCTCTCTTGTTGCGGAGCACAGGCTCCAGACGCGCAGGCTCAGTAGTTGTGGCTCACGGGCCCAGTTGCTCCGTGGCATGTGGGATCCTCCCAGACCAGGGCTCGAACCCGTGTCCCCTGCATTGGCAGGCAGACTCTCAACCACTGCGCCACCAGGGAAGCCCTTAAATTACTTTTATGTGTCTGGATTTTTTTTTTTTTTTTTAATAATTGACATATGTTACGTGGAGCTTTTATTTATTTATTTATTTATTTATTTATTTATTTATGGCTGTGTTTGGTCTTCGTTTCTGTGCGAGGGCTTTCTCTAGTTGTGGCAAGCGGGGGCCACTCTTCATCGCGGTGCGCGGGCCTCTCATTATCGCGACCTCTCTCGTTGCGGAGCACAGGCTCCAGATGCACAGGCTCAGTAGTTGTGGCTCACGGGCCTAGTTGCTCCGTGGCATGTGGGATCTTCCCAGACCAGGGCTCGAACCCGTGTCCCCTGCATTGGCAGGCAGATTCTCAACCACTGCACCACCAGGGAAGTCCTATGTGTCTGGATTTTTAATCATGACTAGAAAAACCTTTCCCCACTGCAAAATTTTAAAGGAAGTCACTCACGCATTCTTCAATATTTTAATGCTTTTTTAATCTTATTTTTTTTTATTGTGGTGACATACACATAACGTGATATTCACTATTTTAACCATTTTCAGTGTTTCAGTTCAGCGGCATCAAGTACATTGGCATTGTTGTGCAACCACCGCCATCCATTTCCAGAACCTTTTCACCATTTTATGGTTTCTTTTTAAAAATGTTAATTCTTTGATCCATTCAAAATGTATAATACTGCTGTAGCGTGTGGGTAAACCGTGGACCCAACTTTATCTTTTACTAAATGGTTATCATGTTGTCTCAACATCATTTATTTAAAAAGCCCATCTTCATTTGATTTTATCAAGCCCATTTTATTTTTTTATTTATTTAAAAAAATTTTTTATTTTGTATTGAAGTAAGTAGAGTTTATTTATTTATTTATTTATATTTATTTATTTACTTATTTCTGGCTGTGTTGGGTCTTCGTTGCTGTGCGCGGGCTTTCTCTAGTTGCGGTGAGAGGGGCCTGCTCTTCGTTGCAGAGCACGGCCTCTAGGCGCGTGGGCTTCAGTAGTTGTGGCACGTTGGCTCAGTAGTTGTGGCTCGTGGGCTCTAGAGTGCAGGCTCAGTAGTTGTGGCGCACGGGCTTAGTTGCTCCGCAGCATGTGGGATTTTCCTGGACCAGGGATCAAACCCGTGTCCCCTGCATTGGCAGGTGGATTCTTAAGCACTGCTCTACCAGGGAAGTCCCAGAGTAAGTAGAGTTGATTAACAATGTTGTGTTGGTTTCAGGTGTACAGAAAAGTAATTCAGTTATACATACACATGTATCCTTTTTCAAATTCTTTTCCCATTTAGGTTATTACAGAGTACTGAGCAGAGTTCCATGTGCTATACAGTAGGTCCTTGTTGGTTATCTATTTTACTTTTTATTTTATTTTTCAAAATATTTATTTATTTATTTAGTTGGCTGTGCTGGATCTTAGTTGCAGCATGTGGGATCTAGTTCCCTGACCAGGGATTGAACCCAGGCACCCTGCATTGGGAGCACAGAGTCTTAACCACTGGACCACCACAGAAGTCCCTGGTTATCTATTTTATTTTATTTTTTTAAACATTTTTTAAAATTTACTTTTTATTTAGTTTTGGCTGCGTTGGGTCTTTGTTGCTGCACGCGGGCTTTCTCTAGTTGCTGTGAGCGGGGGCTACTCTTCGTTGTGGTGCACGGGCTTCTCATTGCGGTGGCTTCTCTTGTTGCGGAGCACAAGTTCTAGGCGCGTGGGCTTCAGTAGTTGTGGCATGGGCTCAGTAGTTGTGGCGCACGGGCTTAGTTGCTCCGCGGCATGTGGGATCTTCCAGACCAGGGCTCGAACCCGTGTCCCATGCATTGGCAGGCGGATTCTTAACCACTGCGCCACCAGGGAAGCCCCTGGTTATCTATTTTAAATATAGCAGTGTGTACACGTCAGTCCCAAACTCCCAATCGTTCCCTTCCCAGCTCCTTCCCCCCCCACCCCCCCCACCCCGTAACCATAAGTTCCTTCTCTAAGTCTGTGAGTCTGTTTCTGTTTTGTAAATAAGTTTGTTTCCCAAGCCCATTTTACAGTCGGGGAAACTAAGTGAACCGATGTGAACAGCTCCAGCACAGGTGTGATCTCTCTCTCCCGGGTCCACCTAATGCAGCCTCTCCAGGCCCCACTTTCATGGTGTTGATGAGACTATTTAGAGAGTGCTCTTAGCAACCAAAGGTTATATGAAGAGACTGCAGTCCAGTTAGGGAAACGAGGACACTGAGGAGAGAGTCAATTACCCTGATCACTCACTGTGGTGTCCTGCTGAGAGGGCCACAAAGCAACAGCCTCTGAGGACAGAGGGTGTGGGCTAAGGGAAGGGGAAACACCTTTCAAATTCCGGCTCTGAAAACATCCTGGAGAGACGGGCTACTGCTGCTGCCGCTGTGTTTATTGGCAGCTGCTCCTGTTGAGGCCGGCGGCAAGCTCCAGCATGCCTGGTTGCCCCGCGAGGCCAGGGCGCCCCAGCAGAGCAGGTCGCTCAGAAGGAAGCCCACCCATGGTACCGACTGCAAACGCAAGACCCGCAAACCTCTCGGCACTTTCTCCCATTCCCTGAGGGGCCTGAGATGGTGGGAGGCCTGCCCCCCTCTCCCAGAGCCTCGGCATTTTTCCCTGTTCTCTACTCAGAACTCAGACTTGCGGCCTCATTATTATTCCTGAGAAGGATCCAGGAACCGTCCAGGGGCTTGGCCTCCCATCCAAGCGCTGGGGAGCGGGGAGTGGGCCAGGCCGTGTGACTGGACAGGTCACCTCCCCAGCTTTGTCCTCCGTCTGCAGCGCACGGAGGCTCTCCTCTCCTGGGGTGGCCCTGACCTGAGGCCGGGCCAGCATGCTGGTTTTGCCTTTGCTGTGTCTGTTTTCCCGTGGCAACCATCAGCTGGGCCTTAGGTGGGCACTGTTCCAGGGGTCTTGGACCCCTAAACATAGAGGCTATGGGTTGAAGCCATTTATCACCATTTTATGTTGTTCTCTTTCCAATAGAAGAGAAATAGTTCTCTTTACTCGTATCTTGGTCAAGACGGGAAATCAAAAGATAGGGGTGCCTATCAGGAGGGGACTCCAGGTGCCCTTTCCTCATTTGTGGGGCCGGCCTACCCCGCAGACAGGGAGGTGTGTGTGTCCCTGGACCCATCTCCTCTTGTGATAAGACCACTAGATCGTCCCCAGACACGGGCTTCCGCTGCGACCACTCCTAGGGAGGGCGGGGTCTCCGAGGGCCCTGGTGAGGCTAAGGGATGCGCGGGGGTGGGCGGTGGGGTGTTTAGGGTTAGGGTTAGGGGAGGCCAACTGGAGAATACGAATGTGGAGTCCAAACAGGAGCCTGCCCTTCCCCCGAGCTGAGAGAGGGCGAGCTCGAGGGAGAATGGGGGTGCTCCCGGGTCGGTTCGACGTATGGGGACGACTGCCGCCACGTGTGGGGCGCAGCGCACGCCGGGGCCGCCACCAAGCAGCGCGCACTGCACCTGCGGCCGTAGGTACCGCCTGCCCGCCTTGCACAGGTGGGCGCGGGGGCGGAGCCTCCGGGTGGTAGGAACCTTGGGGAGGGGCGTCGGCGCGCGTCGGCGGGCGGTGCCTCGGGTGGGCGGGGCGCTGACGCGCGCGCGGCGGGTGGGCGGGGGCGGTGCGCGCGGTGGGCGGGGCGGCGTGACGCGCGCTGACGCCGATCCCGGAAGCGGTGTCAGATGCTGGGGAGCCGGGCGGGCGGGCTGGCGGCGGGCGGCGGGGAGACTTGTTGTTCTTCGCGAAGTCCGAGCCGGAGCGTGCGGCGGAGGCGGTGGCCGACGGGGAGCGCGAGACTGAGCGCGAGCGCGAGGAGAGCGCGTGCCCGCGAGGAGCCGCCGCGCGCCCGCGCCCCCCGCGCGACGCCAGGTGAGGAGCTGCCGGGCAGGGCTGGGCCAGGGGCCTGGGGCCGGGGGGCCGGGCGGGGGGCGCCAGCCGCTGAGTCACGGCCCCCTCGGACCCGTGACCAAATTGGGCCGGACCCCGGGACCCCGACCCGGCCGGCGCACCTGCCGCCAGGTGTCCCGTCCCGAGCGCGCCGCGCGGGCTGGGGGCCTTCCTTCTGGGGAGGGGGAGCGCGCCCCCGACCCCCGACCCCCGACCCCCGACCCCCGACCCCCACCCCGTGTCCGGAGGCGGCGGGCGCAGGGCGGGCCGGGAGAGGGCCGGGTGGGGAGCGCGCCGTTCCGGCGGGCCCGGTGCCCCCTCCCGGCTCGCCCCACCTGTTTTGCTCTCAGGCCCCGGAGGTAAGCTCCGGAGGAAGCGGGGGCCACGTGCCGGGGAGCGCGTGGCGACCGGGGCGACTCGGGCCTCGCGCACCTGGGCGCTGCCCGGCTCGGCCGCGCGGTCCCGCCCCGGCGGCGCTCAGGCCCGGCCTGCGCTGCCCGCGCCGGGGTCCCCACCGCGCCGAGGGTGGTCAGGGCGAGGAGAAGGGGCCTCGCCGACCAGGTCGCGGTCCGAGCAGCCGACCTGCCGGGGTTCACGGAGGGAGGCCTCGGTGTGGGAGCTTGGGGTGGGGAGGGGGACGGCGAACGCGTCACTTCCCGAACCCCATGGCTCGCGGCTCATTTTTCTCCTCTGTGAATGGGGGTCTCCATCCCTTCTAACTGGAAATGCGGGTCCTTCGGTGCCTCTTCCGAGTTCAGGACACAGATGATGTGTCAGTAGTCTGCCTGCTTCCACACACCTTCTCCGGAACCCAGGAGGGAGGGAAGTGTTGGGCTCTGGCCCCGGGTCTGCGTTGGAAAAGCACATCGCTTTGCCCTCCGTCTCCTGTCTCCCGTTGTAGTATCCTCACGCGCCACGTGTCCTGGAGTCTTCACCCAAGCGTCACTTGCCCACTTTCTGCCCACATTCCCGGAGCACTCGGTGTTCGGGTTGCTGGAAGTCCCCTGATCCCTTTCGTGTGTTAATGATTACGCTCTTGTTTACCTTCCCCACGGCCCTGGTAGCCCAGGCAGAAGTGAGATCTTCCCCCTAACAGTTCATTCAGAGTTGACCAGCACTCACCACCCCTTTGCCAGGTGCCTGGCCTCACTCGGGGAGCTCCCGCGACTTGCATGCCCACACCCAGCCCATGGTGACAGATCAGTGGCTCCCCCGCAGTGTGGCTTGGCGGCCCCACTGCCCTCCCCTTGCCCCTTTATTGGCATTGGCGAGGTTTTGCCCGCACAGCGGTTGCTGCACAGGTGTCTTAATGAAGTACGGCTGTGTGCCATGTGTGCCGTCTCTGGAGCCCGGTCTCCAAGCCTGATGTCTTCAGGGGGATGGCGCTTTTTAAAAAAGCGTTTGTCTAAGCGGGTGGGAGGGCCTGGGAAGCTGAAGGTGGGCTGTGCCATGGGTGGGGCACACCTGCCCCTTGTTGCATCCTGGATGGTTGACACCTTTCTGAGAACTTCTCTCCCTGGGTCCAGTAGGAATGTTTGATTGAGTCTGAGCTCGGTAGAGGGTGTCTGCTTTTATGACTTAAAGCTAGACCTGTCGCTATTCCAAAATAAAACATTTATTAACTCAGAACCACAAGTGAGGCTTCTCCCCAGAGCGCATTTGCCTCTTGTGCTCGAGCATAGCTGGCCTTTAAGGGCTGGCTTCCAAGTTCAGCATCGCTCACTTTCAAGGTGGTTGCTAAAAATGGGAGTTGAATCGAGGCTACTGGGGAAGTCGGCTCCGGGGCTTGCTGCGTTCCAGCCCTTTCTCCAGCCCTGCAGCTGAGGCTGCCTCCAAGCGAGCCAGGTCGTTTTCTGGACCATTCTTTGTCCACCGCGGTGCGTTCTTTCACTCTCGGGCTCTGCCATAGCTGCAGAGTTTGTTTACAATCTCGGGCAACCTAGAATTCCTGCCCGTGTCCTGGCTGTTCCCGAGTCTAAAGGTTTCTGGATGGACTTTCTGGATGTCGGGTCCAGTCCGCACGGGAAATGGAGCCCCGGCCAGCTGGGAGCGTCCTCTGTGTGGCTGCTCCTCGGAGCAGTAAACAGTGACTCACCCTCCCCTCTGCTCCCCGCCTCCCTGTTCTCTGCTAATGGAAGATGCATTGCTCCGGTATTTACTTTTGCTTTTTATAAGTCACAGACTCGTCATGTTTCCTCTTTCTTACAGTTCCAGGAAATTGAAAGTGTCATCTTAAAATTGTAGGATTTTAGAGCAGGTAGAAATGAACCTGTGTGGTCTCAGTCTACACACACACACACACACACACACACACACACACACACACTCTCCATTTTATATGTGAGGAAACTGAGCCCCGAGCCTCCTCGCCTGCCTGTGGGGCGGGGTCCCGTGTCCGGGGTCTGTGCAGCACCTGCCTGCTTTTCTGTGCTGCCCGTCTGGGTGCCCTGGGCCAGGGGGCAGAGAGGAGACGGGGTGGAAGCCGCCCCAGGCCCCCTCCCTTCAGTGCAGTGCTAACACACCTGTTTATGCAGCAGACCTTTCACCTGCCAGGAGTTGGGGGGAGCAGGTAGGTAAGAGGGTCCCCTGCTCTCCATCCAGCGAGGGAGGCAGGGCTTGGACAGAAGGACCAGGTCTTGGGCTCAGCCCTCGATGTGTGCTCAGGAGGGGGCACCCACCTACCACAGGGAGGGCAGGGGAGTCTTTCTGGTGATGCCAGGGTTGGGGGAGGGGAGGGCAGGGGGCTCAGAAGTGGGAGGGTACCCAGCACAGATTTGGGGGGGTGGAGGCCTGGCACGGCAACAGGTGGTCAGGAGAGAGGCGGGCTCAGGAGGGACTCTGGGCAGGGGGGCTCCCTCTGCCTGCTCGGGGGGCTGCATCTGAGGGACCGAGATAGGAATCCAGACGAGACACAGGGGACCTGAGCCCAGGCGGTGCTGTAGGGCCGGAGCATCTACAGGGTGATGCAGGCCGAGCCTAGCAGGTGGGCATGGAAGGAGAGGTGAGGCCTGGGGGGCCGTCATCACCTGAGCTGGAGACCCAGGAGGAGGGCAGGTGTGGAGAGAGGGTGAGCCTCCGGGGCCCGTGCAGGCTGTGGGTTCTCCAGGGGCATCCCTGGCTGGACTTGGAGGTTGGGCTGCTTGGAGCCCTGCATGGCACAGCTGGGCTGGGGGAGAACAGAAGCCAGAGGGGGACACCCCGGGGGCTTGAGGGGAGCAGGGCCTGGCCTGAAGCTGGGTGGCAGGAGCAGAGGGGCACGGGGCGTGGCGGGTGCGGGGAGCGTTCAGCCTGCTGTCAGCCCAGCAGCTGCCTGAGTCACCTCTGGACGTAGCCAGGATGACACAGCTTCCTCGGGCTGCAAAGGCAAGGTGACCAGACGTCCTCCGAGGCAGGCAGACAGTCACGTCTTGCCGGAGGGCGGCCAGCCAGGGCCAGCCTGGAGGCCGGGTGCGGGCCGGGCTGGTGGGGTGCTCGTAGAGGTGCGGCAGGACACACACCCCGTCTCGGGGAGCTGGGGCCGGGCGGTGGGAGCCCTTCTGGTTCTGGGACCTGTCTTCGGCTTGTTCGTTCGTGGGATGAGTCGATGTGTGCTTGTTCGGCAGATAGGTGCCCGCTGTGCGGCCAGCCAGAGGGGCATTCAGCCTGGGGTCTCTCGTGAGAAGGTCCCCAGCCCCCAGAGCGGGGGCAGCCGCGTCACGGTGGCTTCTGGCTCTGGGGTTTGCTCTCGGCTGTGGGAGTGGGAACCTGCCCTCCCTCCTCTGACCTGACACCCTCGAGGCCTGGGAATGGAAGGGCTGCTCCGTCCGCTTGTCTTGGGCTGAGGGGCACGGCGCGGGCCGGACAGGAGCAGTGTTTCGAGGGCCCACCCTGCTCGGTATCAGAGACGCGGCTTCTCATGCTCAAGCTCACGATCCGGGCAAGCGGGCTAGTTGTCCAGTCTAGGCGAGAATCTGAAACTCTAAACCCTCCTTTGCTCCTAGGTAATCTAAAGCCGGGGCTGTTCGGGTGGGTCAGTGCTCCTGTCAGCCGCTGGCTTCCCTGATGGAGAAAATGTCCCCTGGGCCCTGGACCCTGGCCCAGCCCCACGAGGGCCGGAGCGCACGGGGGAGGGCCAGGCCATGAGTCACCTCAGGAGCTAGGTCACAACCGAGGAAGGGATTTGCGAGAGGGAAGGTAAGAAGTGATCCTGGCCCAGGCTCACCTGCCTTCTGGAAGATCAGTCCTGAACTGTCAGACCTGGCCTACCTGCCCTGCCCTGCTCCTAATGAGCCCGGAAGGGGAGGGCCAGCCCAGCTCCCAAAGGTCCTCCAAACTCTGCGGTCACCTGAATTGCCTCCATCTCGGCTGCTGGGGTTCCCTTTTCCTAGAGAGGAAGCCCTCTTCCGTGTTCAGCTGTACGTGAGAATGGAGTTTCCGGCTTTGGGTTGAAAAGCAGCCTTAGTTAGGCTGACGGTCTCCTGGAAGGTGCTCTAGGGTAGAAGTGCTGGCTGCGCGCCGTCTGGCCCAGCAGCTCCTTCAGGGCTTGGGGAGGGGGCGAGCGGGGGGCAGCCCCGCCATCCGGCTCCCAGTCTAGCGCTGGCCACTGAGCTTCGGGGGTGACCCCACCAGGACGAGCCCGAGGGCTCTCTGCACGTGGCGTTGCCAGGTTCCGTTACTCGGCGGCTGGGACGCAGTGCCCGGGCGTCCTTGTGCGGGGCTGTTGGAGAGGCGTGTGGGGTGACCAGGCTCCGACGCGGCAGCGCTGGCACTGAGCACCCCTGCCCATGCCCGGCTGCTGTCTCCCACCCCAGTCGGGTTCCAGCCGAGTCCCAGAGACCAGTCCGTCCTGTGTGAGCTCTGCTGGCCCGTGAGGAGGTTGCCTGATGTTCCGTGGTTCACAAATACCTTTTTAGGGTGGTTGTTTCCGAAAACAGTCGTTTTATAAACTCTTCTTCACACCTACAAAACTCTTCTCCGAACCTCTTTCCAAGAGCGAGCTGTTGTTTTTCTGAAGTCTGAAGTGACGTGAGGTCAATACTTTGTGTGTTTTGGGTGTTGGGCGAGAGGTGAGTAACCGTGCCGCTCCTACCCCTGCACCGAGTCCGCAGCAGGGCCCCTGCCCCTGGGCCTGCAGCCCTGACTTTGGTGTGAGCCCGTCGGGCAGGCACTGGGCCGGGAGGAGCAGGTCCCTGAGGAGGGGGCAGAAGCCAAGGCAGTGGGGTCACGATGCTGAGCAGGGCGGTGGGTGTCTGCTCCCGCCCCGGACTTGCCACCTTTCCCCAGGGCGGGGTGCTGGAACAGGCCCTGCAGCCCGGGGGGTTGAGAGCGCGGCCCTCGGCCGGAGTGTCTCGCGGCGTCACCTGCGTGGCCCAGCTGAGGACATTTGGCACTGGGGCCCTTGGTTCTGATCTCCTCATTTTTCAGAAGGGAAGATCGAGACCCACAGAGAGCAGGGGGTCTGCTTCATCACCCGCAGCTGGTGGCCAGCCCCTCGGCTCCATATTTACGCGCATTTGTGCCATCTGCTTGGACACAGAAGGCCTGAGAACTGAGGAAAGCTCCCGGAGGTCAGACCCCGGCCGGGACCCCAGCCGGGACCCCAGCCGGACCGCTCTCTCCCGTCTCTGCCGAGGCTCCTCACCCGTGGTCCTGGGCCCCAGTAGCCCAGGTGGTGGACGAGGTGGGCTCAGAGCTGGTGGACGTGGCCTGAGGGTCTGCCCGGGCGACCTTGACCTGGTGGACAGGGGCGCCTGACGCTCGTGGGACCTGTGCAGAGGGCAGGGGGCCGAGCCCACGGGGTGCTGAGGCCCAGGCCTATGTACATCCTGGGAATGGGCGACCCACCAGGCAATGTCATGGTGGGTAGGTCCCCAGGGGAGGTGTCCCTGCCCTGAAGGTGCCCGGGTCCCGGCCAGGCCGGTACGTTACTGAGGGTCTGCTCGGGATCCGAGCGGAGGCCCTCCCCCCCCCCCCCACCGCCCTTCCTTTTCCCACCGGGTGGGAGCTGGTCTGGGTGGGTGGGCGGGGCCTCAGTCTGTGGGAATGTGAGCCCAGCTCTGTAAACAGCTGGTGACTCACCGCCCAGCTATGCCCTGGCGTGCTGGGAGTGAGCTGCAATGATAGTGGCTCCTCCTCGCTCGACGTGGAGAAGTTTCTCATGGCCTCCCAGCTGCCTGGCCCACCAGCCCTCCCGGTGGCTTCTCCAGCCCAGCGTTGACCCCTGCACCGGAGGGAGGGGTGGCCCGTGGGGCACTCTGGGGTCTCCCCACATGCCAGGGGTCAAGCCACAGTCAGGAAGCAGCTCTTACTTCCCTACTAGGATTGCCCCGAGTAGCGGCTGCATGTCTGTCTGAGCACACATGTAGCTGCGAGGAGCGCAGAGGGGCACGGCTCCCCCCGGAGGCCATGCTGGCCCTGCTGCCGTCCTGCTCTCCCGCACCAGCGCCCTGGAGAGTGGCTGTGTTGCCGGGGGCGACCAGGGGTCCACAGGCCTGGGTGCTGAGACCCTCTGGTGGTGAAGGGTGGCGGGCCGCGGAGGCAGGGTGGGTGGGTGGAGGGTCCAGGCAGTGCTACAGCGAGGGTCTCAGGGCTGCAGGGCAAGGCCGTCCACCCAGGTCTCCCTCACCTTGAGATGGAGGCTTTGCTGTGGCTCCATCTCTGGCCCCAAGACCGTCCTTGGGTGTTTCTCTGACGTTCTCTCTGCTCAGTTCACCTCGTCTGGCATTCAGAACTTGGGAGGCAGACCCCGACCCTGTAAGCTGGCAACACGGCGCACCAGCGAGTCGGGCCGGGTCCTCCCCATGCCTTCCCCAGCCGCAGGCACGAGGGGCCTGCTTGTTGCCCCACAACCTGTGCTGTCTGCTCGGCCTGCCCCAAGCCATTGTTGCTGTGGGCTTCTCTGTTTCCATGACGACCATCAGGGGTTGGCTACATCCCAAGGTCGCCATGGCAACTATCAGAGGGGAATCATGCTTGGGATGCTTTGGCTGGCTTTTTCATGAATGATTAGAATGTGTGACACAATGCAGACGCGAAAACGAGAAGGGCGGGTGGCGGGGGCTGGCGGGCGGCAGGCGGCGGCAGAGACGGCTCCCGCCAGACGGTCAGTGAGCTCTGGAGGTGGTGTCTCCCACCTCCCCTGGTCGCAGGCTGGCTGGCGTAGGGAGCCCCCGCCCACGCTCTGGGCCTCAGGTCATGGCTGTGGGGCAGCCTAGGTGAAGGTGGTGATGTCACAGCTGCAGTGCCCTTGGCGGAGGTAGGTCTGCTGGGGAGGGTGGGGGCTGGCCAGGGCGGGCACGGGGCTCCCCCCATCCGTAATTGGGGTGAGCTCAGCAAGCCAGGGGCTCCCCACCTGGCCTCTCGGGGGGCAAGGTGGGCCCAGAGTGATGAGGTCTTGCCAGGGCAGGGGCTGTCCCTGGGTCCAGTGGCGATTCACAGGGGCTAGGTGTGGCCTTTCGGGAGGGGGCTTTGCTGCTGCGCGCTTGGACCCCTGAACGTGGCGTCCTGCCACAGGTGCAAACGTCTAGCTCGGGGCCGGAGGCAGAGCAGGAAGCAGCCGCTGCTTCTGCCCGGTGCCAGCCCACGGCGCTGGCGCTCATGGCCCAGGCCCAGTGGGTGGGGGCAGCGTGGGACAGCCGTGTGGCTGCCAGGCCCCAGACAAGGTGCATGCAGGCCACTCTGCGGGCCGCTGCTGGAGTTGGGGGTGTGGCCAGGAGTCCTCCCGGGCCCCCCGGGCAACGGCTCAGGCCCAGCCAGGATGCCCCTGCTTTCAGGGTGCTGTGACTGGACAGTGCAGAGCGGGGAGCTGAGCCTCCTCGGGGCATCCCTGCAGGGGGCCGTCCCTGCTTTGGGTCACCTGTGACCGCAGCTTGCCCTGTGACCAGCCAGGAACTCATCACACTCGCTTCTGTGCTCTGTGATTTTCAGTTACCATTTCCAAGCGGTTCTGTCCGGGTGACTGTACCCAGGTTATGACGACTAATCCCAAAGCGAACAAGGCATTGAAGGTAAGGGGGTGGGATGGGCACGGGCCCGAGAAGGTCCCTCCCGGCCCCCGAAGCCCCTGTCCCAGGACTGCCCTAGAGTTGAGGAAGGAAGTCTGTCACCGGGTGTGGGGAGGGGCCGTGGGCTGGAGGAAGTACCTTTGGGAGAAGTGATGCCAGAGTCGGGGGCTGTGGCCTCGGGAGACGCCGGCTCTGGCATCTGGGGGTGGAGGGGTGGGTGCCTGCCGGCCAGGACGTACTTATCAGCCCAGCCCCGGACGTGGGCAGGGTGGCGTCTGGTCCCGCAGAGCCCCTGGTGGGGTGCCCACGAGCGGGTGCTGCAGCTCCGGGCCTGGCGCCGTGAGTCCGCGCCAGGTGCTGCCTCCCTGGGGCTGGCCGTTTCCCCGCTTAGGAGCAGAGCTGGGTCTGGCCAGAGTCGGCTCTCTGTGCATCTGTCGGCTGTGCGCTTCCAGGCCCCTCCTGGGGTCCCGCTGGGTCCACGTAGCCTCGTCCCACTGGCCTTGGCGGGACCTAACGGGCCTGAGGGGTGCAGGAGGAGGGGTTGTCGTCAGCCCCGCACCAGGCACTGGAGAGTCCCGGGGGCAGCACGGCCGGGCCGCGGCCTCGTGGGGTTTGGGCGACGGAGGGCGACCGGCTCTCGGCCGGGCGCGGCCAACGGCCCCCCTCGGGGGACACCCTGCCCCGTACCGCGTGCACGCTGCCGGGCGACCCCGCGGCGCCTGTCCCGTTCCCGGGGTGGAGGGCGGGCCGGCCTGGGGCGCAGAGGGGAAGGGAGCCGAGCCCTCGCGCTCGCGGCCTGTGTTGCCGTCCCCGCCCTGACCGTGCGCTGCGGCCCCACAGGTCAAGAAGGAGGCGGGCGAGAACGCCCCGGTGCTCAGCGACGATGAGCTGGTGTCCATGTCGGTGCGGGAGCTGAACCAGCACCTGCGTGGCCTCACCAAGGAGGAGGTGGTCCGCCTGAAGCAGCGGCGCCGCACGCTCAAGAACCGCGGCTACGCGGCCAGCTGCCGCATCAAGCGCGTGACGCAGAAGGAGGAGCTGGAGCGGCAGCGCGTGGCGCTGCAGCGGGAGGTGGAGAAGCTGGCCCGGGAGAACAGCAGCATGAAGCTCGAGCTGGACGCCTTGCGCTCCAAGTACGAGGCCCTGCAGACCTTCGCCCGCACCGTGGCCCGCGGCCCCGTCACGCCCACCAGGGTGGCCACCACCAGCGTCATCACCATCGTCAAGTCCGCCGACATCTCCTCCAGCTCCGTGCCCTTCTCGGCCGCCTCCTAGTGCCCGGCTGAGGGGCGGGGCCCCGGGGTGCCGGTCGAGGGTCCCATGGGGAGCAGACCCCTTTACACCGGAGTCGAATCGCGGACCCGTGCCGGGCTCGGGCCGTGGCTGGAAAAGAGCAGGATCCCGAGAGCCCGAGTGCCAGCTGCTCTGCACACGCACGCGCCCACGCGCCCCGCCTTCCCCTGGGCCCTGCCGCCTCGCCCAGGGCTGTTGCCAGGGCTCTGTCTTGCGCTGGGGGAGTTGGGATGTGTGGAGGGAAGGTCCTTGGGAGGTTCCCGGCCCAGACGTCTTCCGCCCCTCCCACGAGCAGCACGTCCGTCCCCTGCTCGGCCCCCCAGCCGGGGCAGGACCCCCTCACCGCCCTGACTGCCCTTGGGTGCCCCAGGAGGAACCGTGCCCCAAGGGGTCCGAACACCCCGGAATCCTGCTTCAGCCTCAGCCAGAGGCCGGTGCCCCGTGAGCGGGTGGAGGAAGGGCTGCATGTGCATGACAGCGTGTGCGAGCCTGTACACACGAGTGCGTGCAAGCACGTGTGCACGTGGACCCGTCCTCCCGTCAGTGTGCCAGTAGCTCTGGGGGCCTTGGGGAGCGGCTTGTTAACGGGGCTTGGGCGAGCCTTGGGTTTTCCCCTCTCTGTTGGGTGACCTAGGGCAGGTCCCCGTCGAGGAGTAGGAGCCGCCTGGCCGGGGAGGGGCGCCCTGGGGCGGGCGGGCACGTTCTGTGTGGAACAGGTGTGAAGGCGGCGGCGGCAGCCGCAGGCGCGGGCCGCGGAGCTGGGCAGTGGCGCCCGTGGTCCTGCCTGTGGGTCCTGCTGCTGGAGGAGATGAGAGCAGGGAGAAGGGTGGGGTTGGAGAAGGAGGAGTGTGGATGGTGGGGGGAGGTGACGATGGGGGCAGCACTGGGCTGGAAAGGTGGCAAGCACCAGCTGCCAGGAGTGCTGGGACGGGAGTGCTCGGACGGTCTGTCGGCAGAGGACACGGGGACTCTGCAACCTTGGTGCTTAATCATTGCCTGGACCCTTCACCCGCTCTTCCTTTCTGGCACTCGGAGCCACTGATGACTGGGGGGGTCTTTGCTGGGGTGTCCTTTCCCAGAGAGCCGCTGCGGGACTTCCCGCGTGGCTAGGCAGGGGCCGCCCCTTCCTGCCCCACCTGGGAAGATGCCGGGGCCGAGGGGCAGGCGGCCGGTCCCGAGCCCACCACAGGCCAGAAGCCCTGGACTCCAGCTCGTGGTTTCCTCTTGGCTTGCCTCCCACCATTTAGTAAGCCCCCCAGCAAGCTGCAAAGCCCCTGCACAGGGTGCCAGCCGCCCCAGGAGGAGTGGGGGGAGGGGGGAGGGCCCCAAGGGCTACAGACAGAAAGCGTCCCCCTGTCCTGGGAGAAGGCGCAGGGTCTGGGGCGTCTGGGTCCTTCCAGAGCCACGGCCGATGTGTAAAGAAGCTGTTGATACCATAGCCATGGTAGGTAATCCACATTGGATATCAATAAGGACCATGGGGATATTTAAAAGAGAGAAAAGTATATATATATATAAAATTATATACACATTTTATCGTACAGATTTTCATACCTTTTCTTCCTATTTGATACTGTAAGCGTCTCTAGGGCAGAGCTGCCTGGGAGTGTGGGTGGGAGTGGGACCACCGCCCGCACCTGGCTTCTCAAGTTGGCCGCTCGCCGCCCACCGCTGCCCTTGGGCCGCGCCCCAGCCGGGTGCCCCACGGGGCGGGCAGGCAGGCGGGTGGCCCGGGCTCTCCGAGCACCCGATCCCGCAGCCTCCACTGCCCGGGACCAGGCCTGGGAGACCAGCGTGATCCCTCCCCCTCCTCTCAGAGCGTTGAAATTTCATTGTCACAGTTTTAATATATGGATTTTTTAATTTAAGAAAACAGGCACAGCCCCCTGGCTGGGGGGGCTGGTTTCCCGTCCCCCGTGCTTCAGGCTCGCTCGCCGTCCGGGCGACACGGCCCTGCGTAAGCCCCGCTCCCGTTTCCAGCACCTCTGGCCACTCAGCAGTTTCATTTCAATATTTATTTTTGTGCTGCTTTTATCATGATATAAATTATTGAGAAGAGACCCTATGTCGTGGCCCCTGTGGTGTGACGTGCGGCCCGCACCCGCCCGTCCCCTCCCGGCCACACCTAATTTATTGCTGTACATCTCTGCCGTGACGCTTTTGTACCTTTCAATAAAGAGTTTTCTGGTTTCACGTCTTGCTGCACGGTTGGTGCTTTGGGCCAACCCTCCCTCCTTCCCCGGCCCGGAAGGCTGTGGGCCGCTGCATGTGCCGCGCCCCCATCCTAGCCCCCGTGGCTGTAGCCCCCGTGGGGGCGGGGTCACCGTCGGATGCTGCTCGTGAGTGGGTCTCCAGGGCTGCGCGCGGAGGGCTCAGGCAGGTGGAGGCAGGCGGGCTCCATTTCTGGGTGGTGGGTGGAGTTCCCGAGGCCCCTACTGCCCTGATGAGGATCCTCTGTCGGTGGACGCGGCCCCCCTTACCCGGGCGGCTCTCTTGGCTGGGGCTCTAAGGTGAGCTCGCAGCGGGTGGGAGAGATGGAGTCTGCCTGGGTCCGGGGGCAAAGCCAGTAAGCAGACTCTCCTGAAAGCCAGAGCCAGGGGCCCAGCCAACCTGGGCCTGCTGGCGGGGGAGGGGGTGCCCTGTCCTCGGGATGCTGCCGCCTTCTTACCCCACTGACGTTGGAGGGTCAGGTGGGTCAGCACTTGGCCTTGGCCTCTGAAGGAGGGTCAAGCTTGCAAGGAGATCTGCTGCTCGTTGGGGTTTCTGAACACTGGCAGCCCTCCCGCCCCACCTCTGCCGGGCTGACCAGGGTGGCACCTCGTAACCAAGGGACTGTGCTTCAGCGCCAGCCACTGGGCTTGAGCCCCATCCCCAGCTTCCATGTGGCCTCCGCCGGCTCCTTCCCCGCCAAGTCCCCGAGCTCCCTTCTGTGGAATCAGATGCGGGGACGGACGGACTCGGCACGGTGCGGTCGCTGTCGCCCCTAGCCGCTCGCTCGCTGTCTTCCCCCAGCTGAGCAGACCCCCGCAGCAGCCCCGGGGGAGCCCGCACCCCGGCCTGCTGCTCCCGGGAGCCCCCTGGGTGTGTCCCTGAGACCAGAGCTGGCAGCAGCCTCTGGGTGCAGGCTGGGGAGGCACAGACCCCGCCCGGCGCTGGGCTCCAGGGAGGTTGTTAAAGGGTTCCTGCCCCCAGGCCGCTCAGCTGCTCTGGGGGCCGCCACCCTGCGGCTTGGACCGCTGGGGCCATTTCGCAGGTGAGAACACCGAGGCCAGAGCATGTGGGTGAGACAACCGGCCTCCGTGGCCACCCCTGGCCCCACGCAGTGCGGCCTGGAATCGGGAGCCAGGTTTTCGTCAGAGATGGAGAGGTGGCCCGCGGTCCCCTCCTCGGAGCACCCACGCTTCCCCGTCAGCAGGGCCAGGCCCGTGAGGCCGGCAGCCCCTCTGACCTGCTCTGAGGCTCTGTCCCACCTGCAGGTGTGTTGTCCTCACTGCTTGACTTTTTTATGTCAGAAGAGCCTGGCCACGGGCAGAGGGGCCTGTGGGGCTGGGACCAGTGGGCAAGCAGCCCCTCTTGCCAGCTCCGTGACCTCAGGCAAGTGGCTCAACCTCCCTGGGCCTCGGCCACCCGCCCTGGGCCGTCGTGAGGATTGCGTGTGTGTGACATTGCTGGCCCGGTCCTTGGCACACGGCGGGTGCTCCCAGAGCGCCAGGCCCGCCTGAGAGCACCCCAGGACCGCACGCTGTGTTGGGGTCTCCGGAAGGCGGCCCTGGCCCACATGCCCTCTGGGTACACAGCCTTGGGCAACTCAGGCCCCAAAGCAGGGCGCCTCCAGACGAGGGCCTTGGGGCAGCACCGCCTCCCCTGGCTCACTGCAGGGCCTCTGCCCTGCAGCCTCCAGAAAACCTCCCTCCTGGGTCAGCGGGTCTCTGGGGGCCCCGTGGCCGCTCACAGACCAGCTGACAGACGTGGGGGCCTGAGCTGGGCCTGCCAGCCGCAGAGGGCGCGGTAAGGCAGATGGGGGACCTCCCAGCTGGCGGCAGGGAGGAGGCCGGCCTATCTTATCAGGCAGCCGGGCTGGGCCCGGGGAGAGGCCACTGGCCTTGAGTCCCGTGCCCCAGGCCCGGGGAACAAGGGGACAGGGGTGACCCCACTCTGCCCTGGAAACCGTAGGCTGGTTCCTGCCCTGCTGAGTCTCTCTGAGACCCTCAGCGCCTTTCCCTCTTTCCCTGGGTGACGTGGGAGCCGGCGGCCAGGAGGCGTGGGAGGTCGTGGCTGGGTGGTGCCCGGGCCTTCCTGCCGCAGCGCTGCCAGCTCCGCACGCCTGCCCGCGGGCACACCACCCGGCACCTTTCCCTGGCTCCCGCCCCACCCTACTGAGCGCCCCAGACACACTGGATGGACCAAGGCTCACAATCCGCTGCCGCCCCCTCCCCACGCGGGGCCCCCCGACGTCCAGGGCCCACCCTCACTCCCCCTGTCCTGTTCCGCCTCCTGGGTCCCAGGCTCCCGGGCACCAGCCCCCCTCCTCGGGCGGGGCTGGCATGGGGCCTTGAACTGGGGAAGCCAAGGCTCCGGACCGCACAGCCGTGCGCACGGCGGGGCAGGCCATCCCGGCTCTAGTCCGAGCTTGTTGTCTGCCCGCTCTCAGCTGCTACTGTGGCCCGCGGCCCCAGAGTGGACGGGGACCCTCCCCGCTGCACCCAGACTTCGCACGATGGGTCTCATCTGTCCGCCTCACTGTGGTCCATTCATTAGAGCACTGACCCTGCAGGAACACAGGCCACTAGAGTCACTAGAAAACCCAGGCTGTTTATGCATAAATAAGTGCAGTTCACCAGGAAGTCAGAGCCGTCCACCGGTGACCCCAGCCCCTCCCAGACTCCCAGCAGCCACACCGGCCCTTCCTCCACGGGGCCACCCCACCTCCTGCACTCTGTGCGGAGCCCTCCTGCCTGCAAGGCCCGCAGCTCTGGGCTGCCCAGCCCTGCCCGGGAGCTGTCCATCCAGGGAGGTCACCTGAGCCGATGGCCAAGTGAGCCTGGCAGGTCCCTGGGCTTGTCAGGCAGGCTCAGGTGCCCTCTTCTGAGGCCGAGGGCCCACCAGGCGATGGTGCGGCCCCGGGGCGCCTGGCAGGGCTACCAAGCGACCCGCTCCACTGGCCAGAGGTGGGATGGGCAGTGGGCTCCACGGGCCTAGCAGGAGGCTCCCAGGAGAGGCCTGACCTTTGGTAAGACGGTCGGTGGGTGAGGGGCCCTGTCCTTTCCCAGCGGCCTGGACCACTGACCCCAGCCAGGCGGCCGCTGACCTCGGGGCCCCCCTACAGCTCCTCCCTGGGGATCAGCATCCTCTTCTCCATGTTGCGGCTCTTCCTGCCCCCGCCGCAGCCACCATCCATGCCAGGGTGGGTGCCGGGCAAGGGGTCCCTGCCCTGGCCGGGTCCCGGGGCCTCGCGTGCGGCCTACTGCAGGTACTGCTGCGAGGCGGGCGAGAAGTTGTGGATGGCGTCCTGCACGCTGTCCTGCGGGCTCACGGTCTCCTTGAGGCCGCTGGAGATGCTCTGCAGGGGCGCCGTGGGGGCTGGCGACAGGCAGCGGGTGGGCTGGGGTGCTCCCTGCGCCCCATCATCTCCCCCCGTGCACCCGGACCCCGCCATCTGACCCTGCTCCCCACCAGCCTCGGGCCTGCCTGGGGCCGGGGCTCCTGCATCTCCAGGCCCTGGCTTCGGCCCGCAGAGGGTGACTCCTAGGACCCCAGAATCCCAGCCCAACTTCTCCACCCCGGCCCAGCACTGGGGCTGTCCCAGCCCAGACCCCTGCCAGGAGTGGCAGAGAGAGACCGCCGTGAGCTGGCCCCTATCTTCTCTCCGCCCTGGTGTGAACCCTTCACACCCTCGGCCACTCCAGGCTGACCGGTCCAGGCTCAGGCCACCCCTACCCAAACGGGCCACTCTTTAGGGACACCAGCACCAGCCACCCCTTGGCCTCTCCGGTCAGGCTGGTCCAGGCACCTGGGTATGGTTGCTGGGGCCCCCCAGGCTCAGGCGCTGCGCCAACCCCCTATCACCGAGGGACCCCGGGGGGCCCAAACATCAGGTCCAGCCCATCT
Organism: Eubalaena glacialis; assembly: GCF_028564815.1. Classification (NCBI taxonomy): domain Eukaryota; kingdom Metazoa; phylum Chordata; class Mammalia; order Artiodactyla; family Balaenidae; genus Eubalaena; species Eubalaena glacialis. The sequence continues at coordinate 93,982,598 of NC_083728.1, read as the reverse complement.
CACTCAGAGTTCAGCCCGCCTGCCCGCCGGCCTGCCTGGTCTCTTCCCCCGGACCACGTGCAGGTGAGGCACCTGTCTGGAGCTTGGGTCCTCCGTGGGGCCATCTCCCTGCCCATCAAGTCGACATTCCCAGGGCCCGTGGGCGAGACGGGGGAGAAGGACATGGTGCTGGGGGGCCCGGGGAGGGCGGAGCTGGTCAGGCCCACCCTGTGATGGTCCGGGTGCACCAGCGCCACCTTCCCCACCCCCGCCCGGGGCTGGCGGGGCCCCGAGTACCTGGCGAGCGCTCTTTCTTCTCCGAGTACACCTGGCAGGTGAAGGCGTAGCGCAGGGCGACAGAGGCAAAGAACATCTCGATGCAGATGGCGAGGTTCTGGTAGCCGGCGGCCACCGTGCCGGCCCCCACCCTGCTCCCCTCGATGACCTGGGCCTCAGGGAGGACCCCACACCTCTCCAGGATGGCCAGCAGCATCCCTGGGGGGTGGTGATGGCCACTCAGGTGCCTGCCCCGGACAGGAGGCTGGACTGCAGCCAGCCCCAGCCAAGAGTCCCCCTGAGGCCGGCCTCATGGGCTTGGCGGGGGTCTGCAGGGTCTGAGGTCCAGAGGGGCTGGGAGCCTCCAAAGCCGGGGCCTTGGCACAACGGACATCCAAGAACTGCCCGAGCGCCTGTCCTGACCTCTCCCCGGCCCCACCCCTCACCGTCCCCTGAGAAGTGGGGGCTGGCGGTGCCCAGAGCCTGGCCCAGGGCACGCCGAGGACAGGGCTCCACCGCCCCCCGCATGGCCTCTCCCCCACACATCGGGCCAGACCTGCCGGGTGGGGAGCCCACCGTCTCCCCCGCGCCAGGGGCTTGATGGCCTCCCGCTGACAGGGCCGCCTGCTGACCCAGCTACAGCTGGGGGATCTCTCTGGGCCCCAGCCCCTGCCTCAGGAGCCCCACCCACCCTGCCAGAAAGAGAGGAAGATGACGGCCTTGATGGTGAGGAACTTGAGGACAGGCTCAAAGGGCTGCAGGAGCTCCCTGGTGGCGAAGTAGAAAAGGAACAGGGCGTAGAGGGCCAGGCTCACGGAGGAGTTGTAGATGAGGGTGACGTAGAGGTAACCGCTGTGGATGCTGGGGGCCAGAGCCAGGGCCAGTGGTGAGGGTGGGCCCGCGCCCCCGTGCCGTCCTCACCCTCCAGCCGTGCCATTGGCCTGGGCCCCCAGCCTGGGCACCGGCAGTGGCGCAGACCTGGACCCTCCCTCCAGGGCCTGCAGATGGCACCCTAGGGGAGCGGCAGAGGAGCTGGTTGCAGGGAGTCGTCTCCAGATCCTGCCCCCTTCCAGGCAGGAGCCCTGCTGCCCCTCCCCTCTCTACCCTCCCAGGCACGGGAACAGCCCCCACGTCGTGGACCCACAGTCGTGCGTGGGTGCTTCGTGTACATGTCAGCGGTGTGAGCATGTGCGCACGCGCACTGTGTGCTCCCACGTGAGAGCACGCGTCTGCACGTGTGCGTGTGCGTGTGAGCGTGAGTGCGTGTGCACACGTGAGCATGCGTGCGCGTGCGCGTGCGCGTGAGGAGTTCGTGTGGACCCAGGGCGGGGGTGCGGGCCAGCGCAGAGCTCGGCTCCCTGGGCCCGAGCGCCCTTAAATCCACGCTTGCCCTCCAGTGGCCCTGCTGTGGGGTAGCGCTGGGGAAGGAGCCCATCGCTGCCTGGGCCGCGAAGCCCTGGAGTCCCCAGGGCACATGTGTGACAAGGGTCTGTTTGCCATTGCCCCCGGCCCTTTCCCAGGAGGAGGAGGGGGAGGGGATTTGGCCCCTGCTGAGCCCTCTGCTGAGCCCTGCCTACCTCCCCCGTGCCCCCCAGGCCGGGCCCGCCCACCCACTCCCTGCCCACACGCCAGCCCGGCCTCACTTGAAGTCCCCGTCGTGGTATTTGCCGAACGCCTGCAGGACGATGGTGACCAAGGCCATGATGGGCTTCACAATGCAGAACTGCAACGTGGCCTGGGGGTGGGGGAGGAGAGTGAGGGGACGGGGGAGGGGCCGAGGGACCCCCAGCACACTGGGCGGTGAGGGGTGGTCAGGGGGTGGCTGGGAAGGGCCGGGCACTCACCTGCTTGCAGAAACGCAGAAACCCGATGGAGTAGGACATGCCCCGAAGGCAGCAGGTGCCATAGAAGCAGCTGGGCCTGGGGTGAGGGAGTCCCTGAGGTGTGTCCCTGGAGGACACACCCCCAGACTGGCCTGGCTGCCCACCCTGGGCGTAGGGGTGCCCGGCGGGCTCTGGGGAGACGCTCACCGGATGGGTTTTCCCCGAATCTCAGCCATGATGGCACTCTCGCCCCCCAGGTACTGGAAACAGAGGCTCAGGAAGCTGTAAATGACAAAGGCTGCAGAGCAGGGGTGTCGGCAGTGAGCCTGGGCGGTCCACAAGAGCACCCGGCCTGCACGAAGGCTCCCTGACCGCTCAGAACTCCTTGGCGCCCATTTCCCAGAAGACAGCTGGGGTTCAGTTCACGCAGCAGGACCCACTCCTCACGGGGGCTCCCGGCCGGGTTCTGGGACCACATGCCATCCCTGGTGGGGGTGGGGCCTGCAGCAGTCACGGCAGCTCTGACGCCCCCCACCCCGTCTAGGGCCCGTTCCCCCTGCAGGCTCTGGGCAGGCCCAGCTGCAGTCCCGCCCCCAGCTTGGGAGCCTGGGAGTCTTGTATCGTTAGCGCCGCTAATCCCGACTGTCCCGCAGGGGCCTCGCTAAGCCAGACTCAGGCCTGGAGGGTGGGGTGCCCCGGGGCAGGCGGGGGGAGTGCAGGCGCCTGGGAGCCCCTCACTTGGCTCCCCCTGCCAGCCCAGCTTGGGGCCGCTCTGGGCCCCGGGGAGCCAGCTGTGCTCACCTTCGTAGCAATCCCGCACGGAGTCAAAGTAGACGTAGTGCTGGTGGCCCCCCAGGAGGAGGAGGCTGAGCCAGGAGTCGAAGGCATAGATGGGGACGATGAAAAGCAGGCGGATGATGTAGCGCTGCTCGTTGGGGACGGTGTAGGAGCGCAGGTGCAGGTAGATCTGGGTGGGCGGAGCAAGGCAGGCCTGGGGGACATGGCCCACCCGCCACCCAAGCGGGAGGAAGCAGAGCGAACCTCCCTGGGCCCTGCCCTTAGCGGACACTCTGCACTGGGAACATGCATTCACTCACGTGCTCCTTCATTCACTCATTCATTCAACGAGAACTTCCCCTGGGGCAGGGGGATGGGTGGCAGTCACGGCCCCCTCGTGGGCACGACTGGTCTGGAGAGCAGTTCGGCATTTTGACACAGAGGCATTAAAAGGGCTGATACCCTTTGACCCTTTCTAGGGATTTATCCCACGGAACAGATTTATTCAGAAACAAAAGTAGGATTTGCGTTCAAGGACATTCATCGTAGGGACACACACGAGACCGAGCACGGTGGTGGGGCCCGTGACTGAGATGCAGCCACGCAGAGGGCTACCCTACAGCCCCGAATCGCCAACGTGGGGAGACGCTCCGATAGAACGCAACCGGTCACATCAGGATGACAAACCGAGCAGGACCCAGGTGTGTGAAAAAGCAGGGTAAAAATGAAGGGAAAGACATCCCTGGACAAAAGGAAAAGATGGGTGGTTCTCATGTTTATCTGTATACCTTCCTAGATCGTCCACATTTTCTACGAGGACAAAAAAAAAACAGTGACAGGGTCTTTGGAAGGAAGAGGCCCCGGGGAGCCAGGCAAACAGGTAGCTGGCTGTAGTCCCAAGCAACTCTGGGAGGCTTCCCGGAAGAGGTGCCATGAGAGGAGGTGGAGAGAGGGCAGGCAGAGGGCAGGCTGTGTGCAGAGACCCAGCTTCTTAGGGCCCAGCACGGGGAGTGGCGGGGGCAGCCTGGCGTCAGAGTCAGGCTCCTTATCAGCCACTCCCTCCCCAGCTGGTGCGGCAGAAGGGCACAGCCTGACCAGCTATCAGGAGACGGACTTCTGCTCCTGGGCTGGCACTGCCTGGCTGCGGGCCTTGGCAAGCCACTGTTCTCTCTGTCCTTGGTTCCCCGTCTTTAAAGTGAGGGTCCAGTCTCTCTGTCCCATTGGGCTCTGAATGGGTGGGGAGGGTGGGACTCCTCCATGGGAGTGCGGGTGGGGGCGGGGAAGAGGGTGAGGCCTGGGAAGTGCCACCCACGGGGTCTCCATCAGCCCTGTCCAGGCTGTGGGCTGCCCAGGACGCTGGGCTCCAAACACACGTGCCCAGCTGGCACCCAGAATTACAAAAGGTCAGGGCAGGAGACAGAGGACAAAGCCAAGGCCCAGACTGTCGCTGGAACTGGCCTGGACCCAGGGCGTTGGGTGCCCGTCCCCCTTGCTGCTCCTTGTCCCACAAATCACAGCCGACACCAGACCTAAAGCCATTCTGCCACCAGGGAGGAAGGCATGGCTTCCCTCAGATGCAAATGCACCACCCCCCTGTCCAGATGCTCCAGGGCAGCTTGGTAAGACTCAGGGCAAATGCTGCCTCCTCCAGGAAAACCTCCCGGGTGGCCCCAACAGGAAGGGACCTCCTCTTCCTGCCGCTCTCAGCTGCACCTGGCCCACTAATACACTTGCCGTGTCCCCCTTATAGTCTGGTTATTTGAGGCCACACCTGGACACGCACCACACGGCAGGCAGCTCTCACTGAGAGGGTACCACCCTGCCTCAGAAGCCTCTGGCCACCTGCTTCCCTGCCAGCCTCTCCTGACTGCCCCCTGCCCCTGGCTCACCCCGCCAACCCAGTCCCTACGACAATGCCAGCCAAGTCATCCTACGGGGCAGCTCTGCTCTCAGCTCCCCCCAACGACAGCCTCCCCTGGCTCCCCAGCACCCCCGGGCTGAAGGCCAAACTCCCGCATGATGTCAGAGGCCCCTCCTACGGGTCCCGGGTGCCTCCAGCCCAGGCAGCCCTCTCCCTCCCAGCTCTGCTCGTGTCTCTCTGGCGCAGTCCTGGGCTCCCGAGCCCCTCCGCTGCCTGAGATGCTCGGGACCCCATTGCCCAGCCCTGCACTCGGGCACCACCTCCTGTCACCCGCTCCCTGGCTCTTGCTGCCAGGCCTGGCGCCGCTGCATCGGCGGGCTGCCTGTCTCCCCAGCTCTGGGCCCCTCCAGCCAAGCTCTGACCCTGCTTCCACTCCCGGAGCCTGGTCTCACTCCTTACAGAGCCACGTCCCAGCCTCACCAGCTTTCCCGGGGATGCTGCACCTCTGGAGGGGAAGGACCTTTCTGCTCCCGGCTGCGTGAGCCTGGGAAAGACCCCGGCCTCTCCCAGCCTCAGTCTTCTCGTCTGTGAAAGGGGACAGTACTGCTGACCTCAGTGAACAGGCTGAGGGGCCGACGAAATGCCCCGGGGGAAGGGCCTGGCGCCCGGCTGGAGCTCTTCCCTCTGCCTGGAAGAGGCCGCCCACCTTCGGGCCCAGCTCTCTCCCTCCCCTGCCCCCTCCCCTGGCCCGATGCTGCCTCCGCGAGCCCCTGGGCCTCTGGCCCGAAGGCCTCCGAGGTCTACACCCAGGCCATCGCTCGTGGACCCACAGCCCCAGTAGGGCTGGCCAGGGCCAGGCTGAGCTGTGGCTCACGGAGAGTGGGTCCCAAGGGAGCGCGCAGGGGAGGGCTCACCTGGTGGCCGGTGAGCACCAGGGCGGTCCACACGAAGACGCCCGAGACGCCGCGGGCCAGCGCCGTGGTGAGGAAGAGCTGGGAGGTGCCCTGGGAGCTGTTCCCCACGCGGTCCACCTGCGGCCTGGCGGGCACGGCCTGCGGGGGGGGTCCCAGGAGCCCCGAGGCATTAGTCATCTGCAGAGGCGAGGGAGGACACAGATGGGGGAGGAGGGAGGGCAAAGGTGCACCCAGACGCTGGAAGCAGCCCCAGTGCCTGTGAGGGGGAGAGAGCGGGGCAGGGACGGGGAGGCCGTGCTGAGCGGGGCACGCTGGGCTTCGGCCACCGTCCCTCCCGTGGGAGTTCCAGTCCGACCCTCCTGCCCGCTTGCCTGGGCTCTGGGCAGCCCTCTGTGTGCAGGGACCCACGTCCAAGGCCCGGGCCTGGGCGCCCTCTTCCCCAGGGTCAGCCACCTGGGTGCAGACACCAGCTGCCTGACTGTGTCCTGGGGCAGTCGGTCCCCACCTCTGGTGTCCCGGGCTTGCAGGGAGCCTGCTTTTCAGGGGCCAAAGACATCTGAGAAAGTCGGGGAGCCCCAGGTGCCCTGCCTGCCCGGGGTGGAGTCCGGGAAGCAGGCCAGACTGGCACAGCCCGCAGCAGCAGACGGGGTGGGGAGGCGCCCTGCACCCACCGGGCCTGCCTAGCCGTCTGGCGCCCAGCTTGGCCAGGGCCCCTGGCCACCCCAAGCCCGCTTGCCAGCCCTGGGTGCCCTGTGCTTCAGCTGCTCGTAACCCACTGGGGTGCCGGGCGCCTCCCCCGTCCCTCCAGACCTGGTCACAGGGTCTGGCACCTACCTCTCAGTCAGGAAGCTCCTGGGCCAGTCCTGGGAGGCCCGGCCTCCAGGGAAGCCTGGCTGGTCATTTGTGTGGCCACATGGCCCCCACGGGCGGCCCCAGCGGGGGTGGGACCAGGCTACCTTCTGGAGGCTGGGCCAGGCCTGGGGACAGGCGGCCAGCACTCAACTCCCGGGTGGCCCACCGGAGCCTCTGGCTGCAGGGAGGTGCCCAGGCAGAGGGGAGGAGCGGAGGGCTGTTCCCTCCCCCTTTGACATTCTATCCCTCCCCCGGCTGTTTGCTGAGGCAGCTGGCTCCCAGGAACCTGCCTGCCGCCAGGTGCCCTCACCTGCCTGCGCCAGAAGGCCAGGCAGCTGCTGCCTGGGCCTGAGATGGGGGAGGGGTCTGCAGTGGGCCAGGGTGGGCTGTGTGCGTAATGGGTACGGGCTTCCAGTTGGGGTGATGAAAGTTCTGGAAGGAGATAGAGGTGGCAGTTGCATGACATTGAGGGTGTATTAAGTGCCACTTTAAAACAGGTAAATTTATTATGAGAATTTCACCTTGGTTAAAAAGGCCCCCGTCCCCAAGAGGTGCATTGGAAACATTTCTGTTTTTTTCTGCCAGGGGGCGGGTGGGGGGGAGGAGGGGGTGTGAGTGAGTCACAGACAGGCCACTGTGCCTGCCCTGTGGTCAGCCCTGGGCCAGTGGGAAGGGCTCACCCACCCCCGGGCTCCTGAAGGAGCCGGCAGGGTGGGGGGCTTCAGCAGTCTGCCACCCTGGGTACGGGGACTAAGTGCCCACACGGTCCTGTCCTTGGTGCCACCCGACCCTCCCTGCGGCCCTGGGTCGTGGGGTCAAGGACACTTTCAGAGGTGGGAGTCGGGGGCTCCCACGTGTCCAGGGTCCCCCAAGGGTACAGGAAGGTCTTGGGGGAGGCTGCCAGCCCCTCGGACACACCGCCCCGTTCCCCCACCCCTCCGCCCACACCGCCCCCCTGGGGAGTCCCCCAGACACGCCCTGAGGCCCCCATCCTGACTCAGGTAGAGCCCCGGGACCTGGCCCGACTCCCCTCACGGCCTCCTCCGGTGCCGACTCTCCTCCTGCCTCTCAGATGTCACCTCCTCTCTCTCTTCACCTCTTTAAATTCCACAGGCTCGTCGGGAACCCCGCGCCTTCCCCAGCCCACGCCCGGGGCGCCGGTGTCCTCCGCGTGGGCTCCCACTTGGCCCAGCAGGGCTGGCCGGTGTGGTCTGGCCCTTCTCCAGCCGACATGGGTTCCTGCGAGCCACGCGCCCGCCCCCGAGCCCCGCCTGCCCACGGCGCCTGGACCTGCAGCGCTGTCCGCTCGGCTGCATTTTACAAACCCGGGGCTCTCCTTCCTTCTCTGGCTTCCCGACCAGGTTGCTCCAGAGGCAGCCCCGGCACTCAGCCCTTCGCCTGCCCCTGCTCTCTGGCCACCTGGGCACGCCCCTGCACCTCGCTGGGGCTCTGCTTTCTCATCAGCAAACGTGAGTTTAGGGTCTGCCAGCCCCTGCCTGGGGTACGGCATGCAGGTACCTGCAATCCCTGGGGACCTGGGATAGCACCCCCTTGCCTTCCCCCTAGCCCTAGACCCCAGACCCCAAGCAGGGCCACATACCAGGCGCGGCCGGGAGCAGCAGGGGCCTGGGGTGGGTGAGGTGTGCTTCACCTGCTTAGAGGGCACGACTGACACAGGTACCGGGTCTGGGGGAGCGAGGGACTCAGCACCCCGGTCCTGGGAGGGGCCGGGGAGAGGCTGACCGAGCAGCCACCCATGGGGCTCTCTGGCCGAACGAGGCCCCACCCCTGGCGGCTGCTCTCACAACCGGCACCCACTCCGGAGAGGCGGCCTGGCCGGCCGGGCCTGATTTCCCTGCCCGGGGCTGGACGCTGACCAAGCCTCTCGCAGGACAGACCTGCCCGCCCAGATGCGGGCGGCCGGCGCCTCTGACCGCTGTTTACCGTGACCCGGTGACTAGGCCCTGGGCAGCTCCTGGCCGAGCTGTGGGGTGGCCGAGGAGCCGTGGGCTAGTCACAGACCTCAACGCCCCCCTCCCGACACCTGCCCTTCACCCCAGGGACCTAATGGCCTCAGTGTGGCACCGAACCTCCTTCCAGGCTCCCCCGCTGTGCCAGCCCCCCTTCTAGGCCGGCCTGCCATTTCCGGTGGCACACGGCTACTCTCCCATGGGGGACAGGCTCTCCCCTCCCGCCTTCCCTGAGCCCAGGCCCTTCCAGCTCTGAGCTGCCCGCTCTGGGCTGGCAGAGGCGGGGCTGGAGGACACGGTGGTGGGAGGTGTCCTGACACGCCCCCTTCCCCAGGCCGGCCCACCAGGGAGTGGCAGATGGGATTTGGCCCTGGGCTTTGGTGGCCGCCCACACAATGGCCACTGACTCAGCTAATGCCACCACAGCCTGGGCCGGGGTGACTGCAGAGGCCCCCAGCACGCCCCTGCAGCCTGTGGGTGATGAGTCCTGGCCGGGCCACCCACCAGCCTGGGGACCCCCGAGCCACTCCTCCCCTTCCTCTGGGCCTCGGGGGCCGGGGGGCTGAGGGTTCTTCCAGCTCTAGTTTGGGGGCAATTTGGGAAGCTGTGCCTCCCCGTGTCCAAGGTGCTGGCCCCTCTGGGCAGGGCACTGGGCCCCAAAGCCAGGCAGGAGCAGGGCCCTGGGTCCGACACGAGGGCTGGGACCCTGGCCTGGCCTCTCACCGTGTCTGTGACTTAGGGCCAACCGTGGGCCTCTCTGAGCGTCAGTTTCCGCGGGTGACGGACGGCCGTGTGCAGCAGGTCAGCCCTGGTAAGAGCGGGGACTCGGGAGGCTTTGCCCACTCCTCCCACAGGCTGCTGGCGCTGGGGGCTAGGCGCGGGGTCCCCCCAGCCTCGGGCACGTGGGTGGTCTTCCTCCACTTCTGGGCTGCCGGGCCGACCAGCCCTGCCCTGCAGCCCAGCGGGACCCACACGGGGCCTCGGAGGCTTTCTCTCTTCATTCCGTAGGCCTCCCGTCCTCTGTCCTGCCCATGCCCGGCCGAGCCCCTCCCCAGGCCTGTTGCCTCGGTCCCCAGGGAGAGCCTGTGACTCCCCAGGGCCTGTCCATACCTGCCCGCTGCCCCAGAGCAAGCTGCCCCAGCCCTGGGGGGCACCCTTCCATGAAGACCTGGGGCGGGGGTGCCGACCTGGGCCTGGCCCGGCTAGGCTGGCCTGAGACCCTTTTTGGTCACCAGGTGACATCCTGGGGCCTGGCAGGGGGCATGGCCTCTGGGGTAGAGGTGGGGTGGGGACAGAGCAGCTGTGAGTCTCAGAATTTCAGGGTGTGGGCGCTTCTCTCCAGGGATGCACGGGGCCCCAGCCCGGACACCACACCTCTCTCGTGGGGGCGCGTGCACACACACACACACACGTGTACACACAGGCGCACACACACATAGCTCACCTCCCTGGTGGCTCCCTCGGCCATCTGGCCAGGCCCCTGGGGCAGGTCTGTCGCAGGTCTCCAGGCCTGAGGGGGCGACCAGGGTTGTCCGGCCCCGCCGCCGGGCCTCCAGGACTCTGCCGTGCCTCCTCACAGCAGCCTGGGTCAGTCTGATACGATTGCTCCTGGCAAAGCGCTGGCCTTGCCCCAGACCCAGAAAACCCCTCCCTGCCGCCCGCCCCACCCGCCCTGCCAGGCCGGCCCTATCTGCCCAGGTAGCCCGGCCACACCCTCCGCTATGCCCTGCCCAGATTCGGGACCAGCCGTCCCTCCCACCCACCGTCCAGCTGGCTGTCGAGTCTCCGACATCCAGGCGTGGATCTTTTCTGGACCACTGACCAGGTGTGGTTCTGGGTGCTTCATCTCCCTGGCCCATCTGTGTAGGTGGTGGGGGGGTCCCACGCCCACTTCATGGTGCAACGAGTGTTAAACAGGGCGATGCGGCATCTGCCGCGCACGGAGCTGGGATGTCCACCCCCCACCCCATCCCGTTCACACTGCTCCGTTTTCCTTTCTCTGGTCCCTTCGCCCCTTGATGCCCCACGGCCCTCCTGCCCGTTCGCTCCCCCACCTCCCCCGTGCTCCGGCGCCCCCCGTCTTCCCACAGTCCTTCTGGAATTTACGAGTCCCCACACAAGACCGGGGTTGCCCCCTGCTTCCGGCTGTGATTACGACACCCCGACGACAGTGCCTCTGCCTGCTCTGAATTCGTTCTGACCCATCGGGCCATCACTCTCATCAGCTACCCGGCACCCGCCCCTGAGGTCCGATTTCACTGCAAGGCGCTAAACGAAACAGCCGACGCCAGCTTATCCAGCTGGGCCCCGCCGTCTCTGCCTTATTCCGCGGGTTATTTGTCGTAATTGGTTCAGGTGGATCCAGGGCTCTGTCAAACCCTGGATAAGCTGCTCAGACTGGTAACCATGGGTGGCCGCCCTCCTGGCCTCTCTTGACCACCAAGGGTACCCACTGGCCCTTGACTCTGAACTGTAGCCACAGGCCCACGTCCACTTAGGAAAAGGGAGCTAGAGGGAGGGGAACTTGGGGTTCTCTACTTGTAGCTCAGCAGGAAACCGTGTCGGATGAATCATACCGCGTTGGTCCAAGGGCATGGCCTTGAAAAAGGGAAACTCATCCACCAGTCTGTGCCGCAGGGGCTGGCAAATCAACTCCACGTTCATTATTTACATTTGGCCACAAATTGCTGGAAGTTGTAATTACAGTTTGATCTCTGGGTAAGCACCACGTTCAGCCTTTCCATCTACAGGAATAACAACTTCCACAAAGCCAACAGCTCTGCCTGCGGAAACCGCGGCTTTATAGACCTCTTTATTGGAGAATGTATCTCTCCTCCTGAATTATAGCAGCTGGGAGCAGACCAACGCGGAAAGCAAAGGGCCAAATGCCTTTTCATAGGAGTCGCATGTCTTGATTTATAAGGCAGAGCAGAGCAGTGAGGCACTGGCTTCAATGACGGAAGCCTTTGGTCTCAGCCTGTATTCTTTAATAGCTACCAGACAGCCTCGGGCAGCTGTGAATAAGTGCCACTCGGGAAGGCACTGGGGACCCTGGTTTCAATTATACGTCTGTTGCCCTACCATGTTCCGGGCGGGCAACCGTGGGACTGCGCAAATAACAGGGGCTCAGGTGTGTTTACATCCTGGGGCCACCACTGATCACCTGGGGGTCTGAGCGACTCGCCCTGTCCTGCTGAGCCTCAATTTTCTCCACTGCCTACCTGCCTCTTAAGGGCAGTCATAAGGACTCAGATGGTGTGTGCACTGCCAGGGCCTGCCTCGCAGGAGGCCCCCGCTCGGAGGCTGAATCAGAGCCAGGCAGAAGCACGGAGGCAAGTCTGCCTTCAGTGTTGACGAGGCGGACGGCCCACTCCTTAGAGAGAAAGGGGTCCAAAAATGAGTGTCAGTGAGGGCCCGGGTGACGGGGGACCAGCGTGGACTCCAGGCTCTCTGCCCACTTGCAATCCCAGCCCTGCGGCTCGGTGGCAGCCACGCCTCAGTTTCCTCATCTGACATGTAGATGAAAGCAGTGGCCTCACGGGGTCGTCGTGAGGATTGAACGCGTTACCACGACTGCATGAAGGGCTGACCCCAGACCTCACCAATAGGCAGCGTGGGCCCGTCCTGTCGTTGTGCACTTAGGGGCCAAATCAGAAAACCAGAGCTGCCAATCTGAACTTAGCCCCAAGGTGGAGCCCGACCCATGGTTCAGGTTCCCCGCTGATCAAGCGAGAGAAGCATGTTTCCACGGACAAACACATCTGACTGTTAGATGAGGGGTGTGCATAATTACAGGCTGATTCTGAGCAAGGAGGGTCCTGCCCGGTGGTGCTCCAGTGTCATCGGACGGTGCCCTGCCCTTGCCCCCGGCCCAGGCGCCGGTTCTCCAGGGGCTGCCCGCCCCCTGGACCTGCTGACGCCCCGCACATCTCCTTTACTCCACAGTGCCTGTGTCCCCACACCTGCCATGACCTGCGTCACCTTTGGGGTCCTCACACGTGGATGGACAGGGCCTTCCCTTCTTCTCCAGTTGGTCAGCTGCTTTCTGGCCTTTAAAACTAGTGTCTTCCGGGCCCTCCCAGTGCAGACGCCAGGTGGGATCTTCTCAGGAGAAAGACTGCACTGAGAGCAAGCAGGGAGGGAGGGGCAAGGCTGTGGAGACATCACACCGCAGTCCCCGAGCCAGATTTGGCCACCGAGGAGCCCTGTGTCTCCCGGGGTGGGTCTGCCTGTTTCCCCTGGTCGGGGGTCGGGCCCTGGGCCCCTCAGGCTCCCCGCACAGGAGCCCACAAGGTGCCGAGCCTGCTCGAGCAACAGCACCCCCTCTGGGAAGTCTGGCGGATCCCCACGTGTGACTCCCTGGCCCTTCTGATGCTGAGGTCGCCTGGTCACCCCGTGAGCCTGGTGTGCACCTGTGGGTTTACCTGACTGTCCCCAGAGGGGATGTGAGCTCTGCAGGCTGACGGTTCCCCCCTGGGAGTCTGCTGAGGCAATGAGCCCTTGAAGACAGCTTTCCTCCGTCCCACCTTCAACAAACTCACTAAGTTCTTTTCAAGTTGGACCAGCAGTGCAGCCTCTCCCATCACCTGTCCTCAGCAGGGGTTTCTAAAATCAGACTCAGAATTCCAGAGGCTTTTGGTTCCAAGAAAACCAAATTAAAACATCCCTTTCTCATCTCATAAACACTCGGATCCACCCCCGGTGTTCCCCGGAAGGGCGTCCTGGCTGCCCACTCCGTTTCAGGATCCCAGCTGGTCTCTGCTTCCAGACCCCGGCTCTCACCTCAACTCTCCTGCTGCCCCTATTTTCTAACGAGACTAAGAGTCAAACAGCACAAAGATTTACCGGTCTGGTCTCTGGTATGATTAGTGACCCAGGTCACCACATCTGGAGGGATGAGGGACCCCAGGTGGGTCCCAGGCCTGGGCACCTACGGGCTGTCTTCCATGGCAGACACGCTGTCCTGAAGCCAAGCCTCGCCTCGCGCTTCCACCAACCCTTGGGATATCTCCAAAGGGCAAACCCAGCCTGACTTGCAAGCCTTCAGTGGCTCCTCGCAGAGCTCAGGATCAAGTCCCAAGGGCTCAGCACACACAGAAGGCCCTGGCCACCTGTCCCCAGCCCTCGGGCTTCACGTGCAGCCGGCCCCCAACACCCTACAGTCTGTGCTTCTCCCGCCTCCTGGCCTTTGCTAGACACACCCTCCTCCCGCGTCAGGATCCCCTCGCGACGGAGCCTTTCCTGGGCAGCGGGGCGCTGCCTGGTCTGCCCCACGCAGGCCCTCCCCGGCTGACCCTGTGCCCGTGGGGTGATGCACGTCCACCCCCAGCCTTCAAGGACGTGGCTCCGGAGGCTAGGGTACCAGCACACAGTGAGACCTCGAGCAGTGTCTGTGGAACGGAAGGCTCAGAGAAGTCACAGGAAGAGAGGCAGGATGAGGGCGCCAGCAAAGCCGGCTCCTGGGAGCCGTCCCACCGTGTGAACCTCAGGCCGAGTTTTCACCAAACGGGCTTTCCTCCCCCCTATGGTTCACTACAGTGAACATACACTGTGTGCCTGAAGTTTGGCAGCGTTGTTAAGAAGGACAGTGAAGTATTTTGGGATGCGCATTTACTTTTAATAAAAAAAAAATTTCCCCCAACAATTCATCTGCACACTGAGGGCCATGACTCGTTCCGTCAATTCTCAACCATGTGCAGCTGTGTGGACCCAGGGAGGCCCGCTCACAACGCCCCAGGACACGTTCCACGCCCTCCCTCCACAGGTGAGGTCAGCCCCCAAACCAAAGTCGGCCCGAGACGTGCATGTTTCTTCCAGCTTCAAGGACCAAAGCCAGATAAAGCCCCTCCTTCTGACTGAGGGAGGGTCTTCAAATCCTTGAGAGGGTGTCTGAGTCGCCATGTGGCCCTGCTGGACAGCAGGGGTGGTTACTCCGCGGTCACCACACCTGGCACGTCCGGATCTCCTCCTTCAAGGCCGTCACCCCCTCCAGGCTCTTGTCCTTCACGGCTAGGGCGAGAAGGACTGCTCTGTTGCCAGCTTCCTGAGACACAAACGCCACCAGATTCTTGGCGAAGACATGGATGAGAGGCTGGCGAAGGCAAGGAGAGACCACTTTAACTGCAAGAAACCTGTTTTCTTCTTAATGCCTTCACTGAGTACCCCTGAGGGACCCAGAAGGGCTTCCCACACCACCATTAAAGCACCACCCGGTAAGTCCAGCGCGACAGTGATTCAGATTCAATGAGACTCTCCAGACACTCCAGTCTGAAACACACTGGTAAGGAGCATCATTAGATTTGCCTCCTCAGTGCCTTCTGGCTCCTGTCTCTTCCAGCTGTCTTTACTCTGGAAGGACCCATGTGGGTCTGCAGAGGGAAACCCTGTCAAATGTCACAGGTGATCTTTCCTGAGCGGAGTAGGCACTCATCACCATAACGTGCTATGACAGGGTCAAAATGAGGGGAGGCCTGCATTACAGAATCAACTCCTCCCGGAGCAGCAGCCACCAAGGGCAGGCAGTTGCCCTCAAATGCACGGAGGCTCCGGAAAATGCTGTCTGGGGCTGGAAGCGGGTCTCGCCTACCAGATGCTCCACATCTGTACAGACAAATTACAGGCACGGGGAGCCCTTCCCAACCACTTTACCTCGTCCTGCCCGAGAAGAACTTTAGTGGTCAGCACGGGCTTGCCGACGTCACTGGTCACATTGCTGGGTTCCAGGGAGACCAGGGTACCCATCTTCCCGAACTGGGTCACCACCACCAGGATGTGAGTGCTGAAGGCTGTACAGACCACCTGGGTGGGGACCCCACACACCACTGCAGTCTTCTCTTTCGATATCACCAATGGCTTACCTTCCATAGCTGGGACTGCTCGATGGCACCTTCAGTTTACGTTAAAATGATAGGAAAAAAAAAAGTCAATCGATCAATGGCAGGTAGCCCTGAGGCTCCAAGAATAAGCATTACTGGGCATTAAAACAGAAACACAAGTAGCCCCATTCAAAAGCCTGTGCCTGTTCATCCATACAGGCTTCATTCGCCCGGAACTTTCTGGATCCCTTGACTAAACACATACGTATATACAGACAGGCGGGACGTCAAAATACGCTTTCGCCTCTGGAGGCAGGTGAGGACTCCCCTTCCCCACGCGTCGGCCCCCGCCGTCCTGCATCACTGTGACCCCCACCGCATCCCAACGGCTCTCATTTGAGTCTTGGGGGCCTGTCATGCCATCGCGCGCGGGTGGGGGGGAAGTCAGCGCCGCGGGTGCAGAAACCCGGCGGAGCGGGTGGCGGCGCCCGCGTCGCCCGTCTAGTGCGCCCACTGAGGTTTCGTTTTCTGCGTTTGGGGAAACCATCGGTCCCACGGGAGAAGCGGCACCCCCACCAAGGCGGAGGGCAGAGGGCGGCTGGAGCCGCCCGGGGCCCGTGGGGACGCCCACCCTCTCCGCCCCCGTCCGGCCCTGCCGGATCCCCAGCAACCCCGCCGCCCGCCATGCTGCCCGCGCTCACCGCGCCGCGCCCGGAAGTGACGCGCGTGGGCAATGCAGGCCCGCCCCCCGACAAACCCCGCCCTTCGAGCCGCAGGCCTGCGCGCTCGCTCCGCCGCCCCCCCGGAAGTGCAGCCCGCAGGGCTTCCGGTCCCGCCGGCGGCTTCCGGGCCCATCAGCGGCTTCCGGGCCCGGGGCTGCAGGGTTCCGTGCTGCCGGGCAGGGACGGGCCCGGCGCCGTGTTTGCGGGAAGGAGCCGCACTCCCCCCCCGCCGCCGCCCAACCTGCAGGCCTGTGGCTTCTCCAGAAGGGGGTCCTCGGGCCTTCCTGCCGGGGACCCTGCAGCTCTTTGGTTGGGGAACCTCAGGAGTGGGGTCTCGGGCCCCTTGGCCGTGGGCTCCAGGACCGTCACAGAAGCACAGGGAGCTGAGAGAGAAAAGCAGGGCCGGAGGGCAGTTAAAGCGCTGAAAACACTCCACTCAGGACCGTTGACATAGGGCACAAGAGACCTCAGTGTGGGACCCACCGGGCTCATCCCCAAATACCGTGTGGACTGAAAAAACAATGCACGACCTAAAAGTTGAGAGTTATGTTTTATTCGGTGGACAAAACTGAGGACTTAAGCCCTGGACACAGCATCTCAGTTAACTCAGGGACTGTTCTGAAGAGGTAAGGGAGGATCCAGGATACATAGGGGCTTTTACAACAAACACCGGGTAGTCGGAACGTCAGAAGACACTGTTCATTGAAGAAAACCAGACACCTCGAGTTAAGGAGTTTAGTGCTTTTCTGTGTATGGGAAGATGCCAGAGCCTGGGCTCACTGAAATCATTCCTTTGACGTGCACCTCAGCTCTCTGGGGCCAGTATCCTTTGCTTTCCATCCTGAGGAGTCCCCTCAGGGTGCAACGTCCGCGGGCTGTAACGGGATGGCTTGTAGGTTGCAACATCCTTTGTTTACTGTTATGGCAGGTGACGTTTTTCACTTAAAACCGCAAGGGCCAGTGGGAATTTACAGCCAAGGAGCAGCGTTAGGTCAGTGGGTGGGAAATTACTAAGAGGAAACATCAGGGGTTGGGGGTTTCTAGCCAAGGAAACCTAGCAGGATTCTTGCTGAAGGCAGGCCGGGGTGGTATCAAATCGCCTGGGGGTCGGTGGGCGATGAGGAACTGATCAGACCTGGGGGGGGAGGGTATCAGATATGAAGGATGGTGGGGGCAGTTCTTGCTAAAATTGGAAAATGCAGAAGTCCAAAAAGTGGAGGCCTGGTTGAGAAAGAGTTCAGGGAGTAGAGTTTGGTGTAGGAGAGAATCTTTGTCAGCGTCCTGTGCCTGGCGGTAACAAAGGCTTTTTAACTGCTCTAGGCAGTGCCAGGGGCCTCTGCCCTCAGAAGCCCATCTAGGATATCCTCCAATGTCCAAGGGCATAATAAGAATAGCTAGCATTTATTTGGCACTTACTATGTGCCAGGCGTTGTTCTAAGTGCTTTCTTTTTTTTTTTTTAATTTATTTATTTTATTTATTTATATTTGGGGCTGCGTTGGGTCTTCCTTGCTGTGCACAGGCTTTCTCTAGTTGCGGCGAGCGGGGGCTACTCTTCGTTGCGGTGCGTGGGCTTCTCATCGTGGTGGCTCCTCGTTGCGGAGCACGGGCTCTAGACGTGGGCTTCAGTAGTTACAGCATGCGGGCTCAGTAGTTGTGGCTCGCGGGCTCAGTAGTTGTGGCTCACGGGTTCTAGAGCGCAGGCTCAGTAGTTGTGGCGCACGGGCTTAGTTGCTCTGGGGCATGTGGGATCTTCCCGGACCAGGGCTCGAACCTGTGTCCCCTGCATTGGCAGGCGGATTCTTAACCACTTCGCCACCAGGGAAGCCCCTCAGTGCTTTCTCTATAGTAACTCATTTAATCTTAACATCCCCATTAAGTAGAGTTGTTATTATCCCGGTTTTATAGACCAGATGTTCAGGTTCAAAGAACTTGCCCAAGGTCACAAAGCTGATAAGGGCTGGATCTGGGCTTCGGACCTTTACCCTTAATTACTGGTCTCGCACGCAGCTCGCATGCCCGGGTAAAGGGGAAGACGAGGGACAGTGCTGCCCTGTAGCGGGATGATTTCTGGTTCCTCCCAGGGATTCTGAGAGCCCCCCCGGCCCCCCGCATACCTTCCCTTTCTGCATGTTGGAAGTGGTGTTGGCAGGGTGGGGAGTCTTGTCTGATGCTGCAGTAATTTGAGCCTTGAGCCTCTTCCTGAGGGGATGAACACCCTTCAAAACCGCACACTCAGAAGGCTTTCTCTCCGGCTCCCTGACAGGCCCGTCAGGGCACATTCTACCCCACCCCCAGCCTGGTCTGTCCACATCACTTAGCCCCTTAGGAAGCTTTGGGACCCCTCACGTCCTTACCGCCTTTTCTCATGATGTAATGGCTCCTTGTACAATCCAAGTTAAGTCAAATGAAGCATGCTCATTCCACAGTGATTTCTGGTGGCCTAAAAGAAAAAGGCATGTCTACAAGACATTATCAAAATAGACATAAAAATCAAGAGGAAACTTGTTTTTGAGCTTTCTTGCAGCCAGTTCACAGTGGGAAAGGTTGTGAGTTTCGTGGTTCCAATACTCAAAAAGGAGGAAACATATCAGTTTCTCAGGAGAGTCTAATTTTTTGTTGGTTCTAAATTTAAACACACATCCACCCCACACACACCCCAAAAGCCAATTGCCAATGTATTGCCATGTGAAACCTCTAAAAGGTTCATTTACTTTTATTCACCAATTCATGCATTCTCTCTCTGTAGGCAGATTGGTACAAGAAATCTGACCCTCCCCACACCAAAAACAAAAACAAAAACAAAAACAACCCTAAGTCTGAAATAAGCTTATCACTTTTATAAAAGAGATGTTGGAAGAACAAAGTGGATGACGTTTTGATGACACTGGCTGTTTTTTGGTCTAGATCTTCGATAAAGACTAAGTTTGGAGGAAACGAGGTGCGAAGGCTGTCCTCGGGTGAGGTGGAGGCAGTCCAGGGAGGAGGCTTCTTGGTGGCCTGAGTGGATGTGTGGGCAGAACTTACACACAATAGTGGGGGAGGTGCTCACTGCCTGCCACTGACCGTTCTCCAGTGCAAGATGGAAATCGAACTGGAAAGAAAGATCCCATAAGTGAATTCACTTAAAATGGGAATCAAATAGTAATGATGTCAATGGTGGGGCAGAAGATTTTGAGAATTTATCGTGAGAAAGAAAAAAAGGGGGGGATATCTTGAATTTGTCTTGTATTCAAGGAAACTTAGGTTCTGAATGCAATTATAAGTTAATTTGTAGAACCAACAAAGAATTAATCAAGGGTTGATTTGGCAGGCTCATAATTTTTCCGACAAATTGTGTGATAGCTCTTCACGTTCTCCTTCACATCATGTGTGATTTTCTCAGCTCCGTTACAAAGAGGGTCAGTTGCGCTAACATATACAAGGGCACCCTCCATTTCCCCAAGAGCCTCTCTTTCATATTCGAATCCCTTCTTGTGGGAGCACCAGCCTGTCATTACCTTGTCAGATTCGTGGTCCTCAGTTGCACGGCCAGACCCTCCCACTCTTGCCAATTGCTTTGGGCTAGATCTGAACATCCCTCAGTATTATTACATTTATGGGCTTTCTGAAATCTTGCATCTTTCATAAGATTTACAATTTGACTTGATTTGCACTGTACTTCCACAGCCTCACAACATGATTCCCAGGCCTTTCAGTGTTGGGTGCGTGTGTGTGTGTGTGTGTGTGTGTGTGTGTGT
This sequence comes from Eubalaena glacialis, assembly GCF_028564815.1. Lineage (NCBI taxonomy): Eukaryota > Metazoa > Chordata > Mammalia > Artiodactyla > Balaenidae > Eubalaena > Eubalaena glacialis. The sequence goes on along the minus strand of NC_083728.1, from coordinate 93,962,871 downwards.
GTGTGTGAGAGAGAGAGATTCTGGAGCTATGCAGGGAGGGATGTTTGAGTGGAGCCCGATTACGTAAACGGTCAATTCATTCGTGAAACTCTTTGTGCTATGAGAATATCTATTTTCCTCTGCAGCCTCCTGACTGCAGGTACCCAGGTAGCCAAAACTTGGACTAAAAGGACCTCCTGGGTATCACAGTCTTGGAATGGGTAAGGCTTTGCCAGGGTTTGCCTGAGTCTCGTAGAAGCAACGTCCCTCTAAGTTTTTGTGAGACATGGTAATAGGTGGAACCACTTTATTTATTTATTTTTTAAATTATTTATTTATTTATGGCTGTGCTGGGTCTTCGTTTCTGTGCGAGGGCTTTCTCTAGTTGCGGCAAGCGGGGGCCACTCTTCATCTCAGTGCGCGGGCCTCTCACTATCGTGGCCTCTCTTGTTGCGGAGCACAGGCTCCAGACGCGCAGGCTCAGTAATTGTGGCTCACGGGCCTAGTTGCTCCGCGGCATGTGGGATCTTCCCAGACCAGGGCTCGAACCCGTGTCCCCTGCACTGGCAGGCAGATTCCCAACCACTGCGCCACCAGGGAAGCCCCACCACTTTATTTTTTAAATTTAAAATAATTTTTTAGCCGCGCCTTGAGGCTTGCGGGATCTTAGTTCCCCAACCAGGGACTGAACCCAGGGCCACGGCAGTGAAAGCTCCAAGTCCTAACCACTGGACTGCCAGGGAAGTCCCAGAACCACTTTATTTATATAAATGATAATTACTGTCACTTCTCTTGGCCGGTATTTTAAGAGGCTCTGAGTAGCAGTTGTCGGAGATTACATTTGTGATGCAGGCCTGAGACACAGCCATCAGATATTTTATGACATTTAGATTATAGATATTTTGGAATGAGTGAGGGAAGCTGTATCCATAGGATTTTTTCAAGTGTAGGTGACAGACACAGATGTGAAACCATCTTCTGCCCCAAAAGGAGAACAGACGGGCTTTTCTCTGGGCTGAAAACACCCAGAGAGTCGCATGATGTCTTTCTCCGCCTCTTAGCTCTGCGGGCGTGTGGGCCCTACTCTCAGACGGGCTGTCCCCCGTGCTGTGGCAGAATCAACAGCCTGCACACCTCAGGAGCTTGCCTTTCCCCGTATTCCCAGTGAAAGTCCCAGGATTGAATCTCCTTAGACCAACCTGGGTCACGTGCCTGTCCTTGAACCAATCACTGTTTAAAAAAAAGTTAATGTTGGGAATTCCCTGGCCGTCCAGTGGCTAGGACTCGACGCTTTCACTGCTGTGGGTTCAATTGCTGGTCGGAGAACTAAGATCCTGCAAGCCATGCAATGCAGCCAAAAAAAAAAAAAAAAGTTAATGTAAAAGCAACTTCCCATGCATCTGGGAGTTTAAAAAATAATTCTAAATAATGTATGTCAAAGAAGAAACCATAAGTGGAAAGTACAAAATATTTAGACCTCCCCACTGGAAACCACTCGTCTACTTTCTGTTCCTACGGCTTTGCCTGTCCTGGGCATTTCCTATAAACGGGCTCACATTCTGTGACCTTTCATGTTGGCTTTTCTCCCTCAGCCTTCGAGGTTCATCTATGTTGTAGCCTGTGTCAGTGCTTCATTCCTTTTGGAGAAACCCATTCTTGCTTGTTCAGTAATGGGGAGGATTAAATGACATCCCATTTGCAAGAGGGCCTCGTTTAGGGCCTGGCACATACTGGGCGCTTGATAGAGTCTCCTTCCGTTCATGGGTCATTGGAATCCACTGGCAGTGCCCCACGCACAGGCCCTCGTGTGATCGGTGGCTCCAGCCTCTCCACGCCCAGGCTTCTGCAAGGAGCAGAAAGACCAGGAGGGGCGATGTAAACCGACCTGCCCGGTCCCCTAACCGTCAGGGCTGTGAGGTCCTTAGTGCCACCATCCCGTCTCTGGAGAAAGGCTGTGATGATACCGAAGCTGGGTCTTTCTGTAACAGGACGTAAATTCCTAAGCCGGCACAAGAGCTGCAGAGGTAGCGAGGCCCAGCACGGCGACCGGGGTCAGCCTCAGGGCTGTCTGCAGATCTCCCTCAGCTCGGCAGCCCTGCAGCCAAGGACAGAGAGTCTTGGTGCTTGTGGACCCTGGTTGTTACCCCCAGCCTCGCCACTGCCCTTTCTCTGCCCCCAGCGGGTGCGACCTGGTCTTGTGGCACGGCTGCATGCCCGGCAGTCGCCTGTGTGGCACAGTGTCTGTGCGCTCAGCGGTCGCAAAGACCCTTGAATAAGCAGCAGCACGGAAATAAGACAGTTCTAACCAGGGGGCTCCGGGACACAGAAACGACCTTTTACTGCACCTAGTTATCTAGAAAAAGATAGTGAACAATTAATTTTTTATAAACCAGGTTTATCCAAGTTGAGGGAAGGGATAGGATATAAAGATTAAAGGCAACCCATTGAAAATCACATATTTTATTACAGAAACAAAACCCTGAGACTACGTGAAATGCGAATTTTTCCCGAGGGAAATGAATGAATACCATTAAAACCGAGCCCAGTTTATAAGGGTCCAGGGAGCGGTTCACCCGGAAAGGGCATAAATCCTCTTCCCAGGGAGCATTTAAAGATCATTTCCGAGATGCCTGCCGCCCAGGGTCAGAAGTGAAAGCATCACTTTCCCGTGGAGGCCGGTGGTGCCCTCTGAGGCAGGCGCCCGCTGTGTGGCCTAGGGGTGCCCTGAGCTTTGGAGTTTTATGTCAGCAGGAGTATTTTTATTTAACGTCACACGGTCAACACAAAGAAAATCCTCTATTTTTGGACCTAATTCCAGCAGGGCACAGAATTGAGAGTTTAGCTTGTCACTTTGTTTTCTGCCGAACTTAGTCAAGCTCAAATATTACAGTCTTTTTGTTCCTGGAGTGAGGCTTTCTGCCCTCGTTAGAAATATTGAAAACTGCCTTGTACCCACATCTTGCACTATTTGTTTAGTTCTTTAATAAATGAAACCTTAATCCATGTACAATTTCTGAAAGCCTTTCTTTCAATATTTTAAGAAGTTATTTCCCCTGATAAGAAGCCGTCTTGTTGCCCCCTGTCAAGCCAAACGACAAAGCCTGCCAGGCTGGTTATTGTTCGTACTCTTTTCTTTTACAGGGAGAGGACGGAAAGCCAGCGTGCGGCTTTGATAAACGTTTGCCCAATTGGATCGCATTCAAGTTGGTGTGTAAAGCAGTGGGTCCAGAGTGGTGGGTGGGGCTAGGGAGGGGGCAGGATGAAGTGGAAAGAAACCCAAGCCCTGCCCCCAGGCCCTGGCACTAACTTGCTGATGACCTTGGACAATTCCCTTCCCTGCCCCGGGCCTCTGTTTCCTCATCTGTAAAATGGGCAGATTGGCCGGGTGGCCTCCAGGTGCCTCTGATCCATTCCTCTGTGCTCCTGCCTTCTGATGGGGACAGGGCCCTGGGGAATGGACTGGAGTTGGTTTTGTCTGAGCGGGGAGGGAGCGGAGTGGGCTGGGAGGTTGGGGCGGGCCCGCCTTCCTGAAGGCCCATTCTGTGTCTGTGGGCTGCGCCCAGGGCCTGTACCACATGCAGGTTCTGAGAAGGTAGCTTGGGCACAGCACATGGACTTCCTGACCAACAGAACTTTCCAGGAACGCCAGGGCCTTCCATGGGAGGTGGTGATTGCCCTCCCTGTGGAGGCGCTGGGACCAGGTGGTCATCGGGGCTAAGGGCGGTACCAGGAGGTCTGCACTGGGGAGACTGGACTCAAAGTGCTTTTTTGTTTTTTTTTTAAATTTATTTATGTATTTATTTATTTTTGGCTGTGTTGGGTCTTCATTGCTGCACGTGGGCTTTCTCTGGTTGCAGTGAGCCAGGGCTACTCTTCGTTGTGGTGCGCGGGCTTCTCATTGCAGTGGCTTGTCTTTGTTGTGGAACACGGGCTCGAGGCACATGGGCTTCAGTAGTTGTAGCATGCAGGCTCAGTAGTTGTGGCTCGCGGGCTCTAGAGCGCAGGCTCAGTAGTTGTGGCGCACGGGCTTAGCTGCTCCGCGGCATGTGGGATCTTCCCGGACCAGGGCTCGAACCTGTGTCCCCTGCATTGGCAGGCGGATTCTTAACCACTGTGCCACCAGGGAAGCCCTGGACTCAAAGTGTTTTGAAGGCCTTTCCAAATCCCAACGTCTGTGGTTCTGTGCGTCAAGGTGGACTGATGACCACAAGGAGATGTGGCTAAATCCCACTAGAGTGTCCCCAGCAAAACACACAACTGAACTCAACAGGGTCCGGCCACGCCAAGTGCTGGCAGGAACGGGGAGCAACTGGAGTGCCGCTGCCTTGCTGCCGGGAGTGCCAACCAGGGCGGGCACCGCGAGGAGCAGTTTAGCTGCTTCTCATAAAGGGAAACAAGCACCTACCATGTGACTCAGCAACCCCATTCCTGGGTCTTTACCCAGGAGAAATGAAAATTATGTCCACACCAACAATTATGTTCACAGTGGCTTTCTTCATAGTGACCAAAAACGGAACACAACCCAAATGTTTCCAGCAGGTGAACGGTTAACAAACTGGGGTCCATCCACGTGATGGATCATTACTCTGGGCATGTGACAGTGTGGATGGACCCCAAAACAGTACAAGGAGGGAAGGAAGCCAAGCACAGAAGGCAGCGTGCTCTGTGAGTCCATTCATGTGATGTTCTGGAAAAGGCAAGATTATGGATCAGTGGTTGCAGGGTGGGGGTGAGGGGCAGGTTTGAATACAAATGGGGGGGCCCCAGGGGATGAGGGATCTGCTGTATCTTGGCTGTGATGGTGTTTGCAGGACTGTGTATTTGTCTACACTCTTGGAACTGTGTGTCATGAGTGAATCCTAAGCTGCGTAAATTGAAGAAGGGCAAGTAAACGATTCAAGCAAAGAGCAGACAAACGATAGGAAATTCTCACCCCAGCCCAAAGCAGGCGCTGCCTTTGAATGAAGGCCCGTCACACCCGTTAGGATGGCTAATGTGTACACACATAGATGTAGAGGAAACAAGTGTTGGCTGGGATGTGGAGGAATTGGAGCCCTTGGGCACTGTTCACGGGGTGTAAAATGGTGCAGCCATGGTGTGAAAACCATGTGGCAGTTCCTCAAAACACTGAGCATAGAATTATGATGTGATCAGCAATTCCACTTCTGGGTTTGCCCAAAAGAATTGAAAGCTGGGTCTTGAAGCGATATGTCAACATGCACACCCACGTTCACAGCAGCATTATTCACTGTAGCCAGAAAGTGGAAGCAACCCAAGTGTCCATGCACAGACAGACGGACAAACACGGTGTGGTCTGTCCCTACAGTGGGAAATCATTCAGCCTTAAAAAGGAAGGAAATCTTGACACCTGCTACAACGTGGATGAGCCTTTTTTTTTTTTAAACTTTCTTTTTTAGTGGTTTGAGAGACGGCAATTTTTAAAACTTAATTAATTAATTAATTTGTTTATTTTTGGCTGTGTTGGGTCTTCGTTGCTGCGCGCGGGCTTTCTCTAGTTGCTGAGAGCGGGGGCTACTCTTCGTTGCGGTGCGCGGGCTTCTCATTGCAGTGGCGTCTCTTGTTGCGGAGCACGGGCTCTAGGCACACAAGCTTCAGTAGTTGTGGCTCGCGGGCTCTAGAGCGCAGACTCAGTAGTTGTGGCGCATGGGCTTAGTTGCTCTGCGGCATGTGGGATCTTCCTGGACCAGGGCTCGAACCCGTGTCCCCTGCATTGGCAGGCGGATTCTTAACCGCTGCGCCACCAGGGAAGCCCTGGATGAGCCTTTAGAATACTGTGCTCAGTGACCTAAGCCTGTGTAGGTGCTGAGGGCTCCAAGGGCCTGTCCTGTAGCCCATGGTGGGGAGCGGGGCAGACACGGCACCAGGACTTACAGGTGTGGGGAGCACCAGGGAGAGCAGTGTGGGGCTGGGGCCCAGGTGCCAGGGCTCTTCGCAGCTGGGTGCTGCCAAGCCGTCCTCAGGAAGCTGCAGCTCAGCCGGGTCCCAAGTGATGTCTGGGGCGTGGGCAGCTGAGTGATGGAGCAGGTGGCAAGCGTCTGGCGCTCGGAGGTTTTGGATTCACTTTTTTACACCTAAGTCCCGGTAGATGGAGTCTTATTTCTTTTCTTCTTTCCTGAAATTTACTGATATTGTTGTTGTTGTTGTTAGAATAGCTAACATGTTCATACCCTACAATATCCCAGTACACAAAGGGGTCCAGGGTGAAGTCAGCCTCTGTGTACAGCAGGTGTGGCCAATGTCCTGCCCAGGTACTGTCACCTCAGCTCCTCAGTGCACACAGGTCTGCTTTCCACTGCCTGGGCCTGCACTGCATTGCTGGGGGCTTTCTCTGAAAGTGCTGAAGTCACTCATCCATCCATCCATCCATCCTTTCTTCCATCCATACATTCTTCTCTCCATGTATCCATCCATGTATCCATCCATTCTTCCATCCATCCAGGGGTGAAATGTTTGCTTGGTCACTCAGTCAATGAACATGTTCTGTTGGGAGCTGGTCTGAGGGGACCCCCAGATGCCCACCACCTCCCTGCAGAGAAGAGACCGATGCTGAGCAAACAGCTGAAGGTCAAGGCAGAGTCAGGTAGAAACAGGAATAACTCCACCCAACTAATGGAACAGGCAAGAATTTCAAAGGAGGTTGAAAGCAAGGTGGAAATACTCCCCTAGGAAAACAACTTTGAAACATAAGATGGACCTATAAGCAAAGAGGTCCTAGAAACACAGGATCTACTGCCTGGTGAAAAGGTCAGTCCTGACACTTTGTCACAGACGTGACATGTTGGGGTGGTGGGGGTGAAGAATTAGTTGGGACTTTTATCAGTTTCCATGGTCACACATTTCTGTACTATTTGAATTTTTAGCATATTTCAGAAAAGAAATAAAAAGGGGAAAGAAGGAAATGTACCCCTGGCTGTTGTAGCAGGGGATTTTGCTCTGTGTAGACGCACCCAGAGCGCCCAGGCGAACCCAGGCCGGGATCTGAGTTGGGTCTGGCAGGAATGAGCTGCAGGGTGGCCCCCAGCCGCAGGGAGAGCTGGGTGGGGAGTGCCTGCGTTACCAGAGAACACCTCTGGGGGGCAGCAGAGGCCACAGAACGCTCTCAGCGTGCGGAGCAGGGACAGGGCTGAACCCAGTGTGGGCGGAGGAACGGAGGAGCCCTGTCCTTCTCTGCGCCGGGGAAGGGGGCGTCCTCCTTCCCTCGAGCCTTCCCACCCCCATCCACACTAGGGCAGGGCTGGCCCCCTGCCTCTTCCCCAGAGGCCAGGAGCCAATTCTATTTTCGGTCTCTCTCCCTCTCTGTCTCTCTCTCCCCTGCCCACCCCTCTGTCTCTGTCTCTCTCCCCACCCCCACTCCCACCTGCTTCTCTGGGTGTCTCCCTCTCCCCATCCAAAGAGTCATCTAATGACAAACCTCTTTGTCCTTCAAAGGTGTCGACATCTGTCATTTATGTCACAGGCACTTGCAGAGCTTGTCCTGCGGGCCGGACCCTGAGCTATGCACTGCAGGGCTAGCAGGAAGTCCAAGTCCAACCCCAACCCCTGGGGAGACCGTAGGACACTCACAGTTACCAGGATTATAAATCAGACCACAGCATGAGCGTTAGAGATCAGGACTAGGAAATATAAGCTGGACTAGACTGTCAAGGCCATAATGAAACACAAAGTGGGTGCATGCTGGCCACTGGGTCCTCCACAGTCGCTGTGATTGGGCCTCAGGTTTAGCTTTGAGCTTCCTGGTAGCCACAGAGAAAAGGGAAACAAGATCAGGCACCCAGGTACCTACCTCCCTGCTCATGGTCAGAAGCGCCAGGCTGTCCAGACTCCACAGGGAGGACTGTCCTCTCCCAGGCTTTCTGGAGGGGCCACTGAGGTGTCAGGGCGACACCTGGGCACTCTCACTGCCCCTTGCTGGGATATAGCCCCAAAGCATCACTCGGACAGGAGGGTTGGGGGGATGGAAAGCAAGGACCCAGCCTCCCCCGGGGCTAAACCTTGAGGAATTGAGGGCCTTGACATTCTCTGAATAAATAGCAGGGCTCTAGGCCAGGTTAGGTTTATATTTTTATAACTTAAAAAAATTGAGACATGAAGTACATGCAGTAGATGCACTTGGTGTGCCGTCCTGAGTTTTGACAAATGCATGTGATCATATAACCGTGACCACGGTGCCCCATCTGCCCAGTTCCCTCCTGTCCCCCAGCCCCCGTGACCCCTGGTCTCTTCTCTGTCCCCGTAGTTTTGCCTTTTCCAAAATGTCATCTGAACAGAACCCCACGGAATGTGCTGGCAGGGCTGTTGAGGGGGTGAGCTGTGCAGGCATGCGTGTGTAAGTGTTTGCATGTGTGTGTACCTGTACGCGTGTGTGTCTCCGGTCCCTCCTCGTGTGCCGGTGGGCCCCGTCCGCCCACCACCCTCTCTGGCTGACTTGCCACCTCCGCTAGGGATGAGCTCCCTTGGGAACGAACCGCCATCGCTCGTCAGCTGACAGTCCTCCCCCCTTGTTTTCAAGTGGTTCCTAACCGCCAGCCCCCCACGAAGGGCATGGCCCCCACTCCACCTCCTGGGCACTGCTGGGCACTTTTTTTTTTTCTTTATTTTTTTGGCTGTGTTGGGTCTTCGTTTCTGTGCGAGGGCTTTCTCTAGTTGCGGCAAGCGGGGGCCACTCTTCATCGCGATGCGCGGGCCTCTCACTATCGCGGGCCTCTCACTATCGCGGCCTCTCGTTGCGGAGCACAGGCTCCAGACGCGCAGGCTCAGTAGCTGTGGCTCACGGGCCTAGTTGCTCCGCGGCATGTGGGATCTTCCCGGACCAGGGCTCGAACCCGTGTCCCCTGCATTGGCAGGCAGATTCTCAACCACTGCGCCACCAGGGAAGCCCTGGGCACTTTTGTAAAGACACACGAGTGACATCGGAAAGTGAGGCTGTGGCGCGGAGACCCCATGGGCACAGCCCCTGGAGGGGCCCTTGTTCTGCACCTCGTGTCCGTCCTCGACGCTGGGGGCGAGCGGGGCCGTGCGGGTACCTCCGTCCTGGCTCTTGGCATGCGGCTGTCCTGGCGACCCTCCAGCGCGGGAGAAGTCAGACCTTCGGGGGTGGGCGGCACACAGTGGGGGCTTTTTAATTCATCCGGGTTGCGGTTCTGCTGAACCCTCCCGGCGGCCAGTCAGCTGCCACCAGCGATTCCCCGATGTCCCGGCCACCCGCTCTGGGGGGCAAGCTCTGCGTTCCCGCTCAGCTCACCTTCCCCGCTCCCCCCTCCGCGGCTGGCCAGGAGCCCTGAGCCCCGCCTGCCGCTGCTGGAGGAGCCAAGGCCCGAGCCTTTCCCTCCCCACACGAGCATCCAGCTGGCTGTGTCATGGTCCTGGGAGGACAGCAGGCTTTGCAGAGCGCGGCTGGGACACTGGCGAGGAAGCTGGCAGTGGCCTGCCGTTTACTGTTACGACATGCTGGGCCTCGCATCGCCTTGGGCCCTTAGAGGGGCTTCTCCATCCGCCGCGTGTCCGGGGAGGCTCCAGCGCCCCTGCACAGGGCGGGGGGCAGGGGAACTCACTCTGGGACGAGGCCCTGCAGAGCAGGCCCCTCCTGGGGGGCCCGGGTCTGGATGCGGGTGTGTGGGGGGTGGCACTGCAGGGCGAGGAGGGCAGTGGGCCTGCCGCCCGCTCCTGCCCACCCCCCTGCACGTCAGACTTGGCTCCATCGCCAGGAGGCAGTCCGGCAACAGCCTCCTGCACCTTCTCTCCTGTACCGGAAGGGCGTCCCTGCTCCCGGCCTGTCCTCTACCCGCTTCTCTCCCACCGCCACGTGTCTGGTTTCCCTCCGCAGCCCCCAGGGCCGTGGCCCCCGAAAGCCTGCACTCTGGGAGCAGAGTGGCCTGAAACCAGAGACATGAACACCGGGGGATTTGGCTTAAACTCATTAAACCCCGTGAACCCGCCTGCCCGAATGATCCCAGCCTGCGCCTGCCTCGTCTTTTAATCTCGTCCGGGCCTCGGGATAATTTGTTTAGCTGTGCCGATCAGTTGAAGGTTGATTCAATTGGACTGGGGTTATTTATTTGTGCCCGGATTTGCTAAGTGTCATTGGAGGTACATGAGGTCTTCATTACGGTGGTGAGATGGCTTCATTAGGGTGACGGCCACTCCTGCCCTCCCCACCACCCCCCCGCCCGTCTCCGAGCACCCAGGCCCCCTCCCGCCTAGCGAGGGCGTGGCAGCCCTGGGGGGCTGGCTCCCTGGTGCAGCCTAGCCTGGGGGGTGAGCACACGTTGAGGGTCCGGAGACCCAGGTTCTGACCCATGCTCTACGTTGACCACCTGTGGTTCTGCTCAGGAAAGGGTCACTCCTAAATGAGTCTGGGCGGCCTGCTCTCCTGCAGTCATCCCCCCGGAAGGACCCTAAAGGCATCCACCTCCCCAAGCCTCAGTTTTCCCATCCACAGACTGGGAACACCCATCTTCCTTCTTGCCGCCTCCGGGGTGGGCTGCATAGTCTGTGAGCCCCTGTGACTTGTGCACGCGGGCGCCAAGGTCACAGGGAGGGCAGGTGGGGTCCGCGGGCCGGCAGAGCGCACTGCCCAGAGCTAGGCTCTCTCTCCAGGCAGCTGGGAATGATGGATGGTGCTGCGGGGCCGCCCTGGATGAGCAGACCTGGCAGTTTGCCGCTCTCCTGCCCCGGGGTCAGACGCCCGGCTGGTTCCTCTTCCCAGTCCTGTGTCCTCCTAGCCCGTCCTGGGCATCGACTCTGGGGCTTGTGCCTGGGGCCGTGGGCGGGCAGGTGGGAGGCCCCATCCCTGCGACAGGGCTGCCCTCCGGTCCCCCCCTCCCAGCCAGCAGGCTCTCTGGCACAGAGCAGGCACCGAGGATAAGAGAGTTCTGGGTGGAGCTGGAGGGCCCGGCCACAGGCTAGAGCGACCGAGGTCAGCGGAGGCGAGCAAGGGGTGGGGGTGCCCGGCAAGGAGTACCCGCCACACCCCGAGATTGCCAAGAGGGCTGGAGTGCTGGCTGTCCTTCCCCATCGCTGACCTAGGAGCCCAGAGCAGGGCAGGGTGGGCAAAGATCCTGCCCACGCTCCCCACCCAGGGGCACCCCAGAACCAGCGGGCTTGTCCTTCCATCCCTTCCAGGAGAGGAACCAGAGCCATAGACAAGCGTCCCACTGGGTGGTATTTCCTAAGCGAATACCCTGTGTTCTAAGAGCTCAGTGGTTCTCAGCAGCTTAGGCTGATCCCTTACCTGAACCTGGAGGAATCTGAGGCCCAGAGAGGGGAAGGAGTGCCCCCAAGGTCACACAGCGCACCGGGGGCAGAGCAGGGACCGCCGCTGAGGGCCACACGAGGAAGACACTGGTACTGACCCAGGAGCCAAGCCCTCCATCTACAGACATCGACTCGTCAAGGCTCAGAGAGGTTAGGTGGCCTCTCCAGAGAGGCTGGGCCACACGAGGAAGACACTGGTACTGACCCAGGAGCCAAGCCCTCCATCTACAGACATCGACTCGTCAAGGCGCAGAGAGGTTAGGTGGCCTCTCCAGAGAGGCTGGGCCACACGAGGAAGACACTGGTACTGACCCAGGAGCCAAGCCCTCCATCTACAGACATCGACTCGTCAAGGCGCAGAGAGGTTAGGTGGCCTCTCCAGGGAGGCTGGGCCACACGAGGAAGACACTGGTACTGACCCAGGAGCCAAGCCCTCCATCTACAGACATCGACTCGTCAAGGCGCAGAGAGGTTAGGTGGCCTCTCCAGAGAGGCTGGGCCACACGAGGAAGACACTGGTACTGACCCAGGAGCCAAGCCCTCCATCTACAGACATCGACTCGTCAAGGCGCAGAGAGGTTAGGTGGCCTCTCCAGAGAGGCTGGGCCACACGAGGAAGACACTGGTACTGACCCAGGAGCCAAGCCCTCCATCTACAGACATCGACTCGTCAAGGCGCAGAGAGGTTAGGTGGCCTCTCCAGAGAGGCTGGGCCACACGAGGAAGACACTGGTACTGACCCAGGAGCCAAGCCCTCCATCTACAGACATCGACTCGTCAAGGCGCAGAGAGGTTAGGTGGCCTCTCCAGGGAGGCTGGGCCACACGAGGAAGACACTGGTACTGACCCAGGAGCCAAGCCCTCCATCTACAGACATCGACTCGTCAAGGCGCAGAGAGGTTAGGTGGCCTCTCCAGGGAGGCTGGGCCACACGAGGAAGACACTGGTACTGACCCAGGAGCCAAGCCCTCCATCTACAGACATCGACTCGTCAAGGCGCAGAGAGGTTAGGTGGCCTCTCCAGGGAGGCTGGGCCACACGAGGAAGACACTGGTACTGACCCAGGAGCCAAGCCCTCCATCTACAGACATCGACTCGTCAAGGCGCAGAGAGGTTAGGTGGCCTCTCCAGGGAGGCTGGGCCACACGAGGAAGACACTGGTACTGACCCAGGAGCCAAGCCCTCCATCTACAGACATCGACTCGTCAAGGCGCAGAGAGGTTAGGTGGCCTCTCCAGGGAGGCTGGGCCACACGAGGAAGACACTGGTACTGACCCAGGAGCCAAGCCCTCCATCTACAGACATCGACTCGTCAAGGCGCAGAGAGGTTAGGTGGCCTCTCCAGAGAGGCTGGGCCACACGAGGAAGACACTGGTACTGACCCAGGAGCCAAGCCCTCCATCTACAGACATCGACTCGTCAAGGCGCAGAGAGGTTAGGTGGCCTCTCCAGAGAGGCTGGGCCACACGAGGAAGACACTGGTACTGACCCAGGAGCCAAGCCCTCCATCTACAGACATCGACTCGTCAAGGCGCAGAGAGGTTAGGTGGCCTCTCCAGGGAGGCTGGGCCACACGAGGAAGACACTGGTACTGACCCAGGAGCCAAGCCCTCCATCTACAGACATCGACTCGTCAAGGCGCAGAGAGGTTAGGTGGCCTCTCCAGGGAGGCTGGGCCACACGAGGAAGACACTGGTACTGACCCAGGAGCCAAGCCCTCCATCTACAGACATCGACTCGTCAAGGCGCAGAGAGGTTAGGTGGCCTCTCCAGAGAGGCTGGGCCACACGAGGAAGACACTGGTACTGACCCAGGAGCCAAGCCCTCCATCTACAGACATCGACTCGTCAAGGCGCAGAGAGGTTAGGTGGCCTCTCCAGAGAGGCTGGGCCACACGAGGAAGACACTGGTACTGACCCAGGAGCCAAGCCCTCCATCTACAGACATCGACTCGTCAAGGCGCAGAGAGGTTAGGTGGCCTCTCCAGAGAGGCTGGGCCACACGAGGAAGACACTGGTACTGACCCAGGAGCCAAGCCCTCCATCTACAGACATCGACTCGTCAAGGCGCAGAGAGGTTAGGTGGCCTCTCCAGGGAGGCTGGGCCACACGAGGAAGACACTGGTACTGACCCAGGAGCCAAGCCCTCCATCTACAGACATCGACTCGTCAAGGCGCAGAGAGGTTAGGTGGCCTCTCCAGAGAGGCTGGGCCACACGAGGAAGACACTGGTACTGACCCAGGAGCCAAGCCCTCCATCTACAGACATCGACTCGTCAAGGCGCAGAGAGGTTAGGTGGCCTCTCCAGGGAGGCTGGGCCACACGAGGAAGACACTGGTACTGACCCAGGAGCCAAGCCCTCCATCTACAGACATCGACTCGTCAAGGCGCAGAGAGGTTAGGTGGCCTCTCCAGGGAGGCTGGGCCACACGAGGAAGACACTGGTACTGACCCAGGAGCCAAGCCCTCCATCTACAGACATCGACTCGTCAAGGCGCAGAGAGGTTAGGTGGCCTCTCCAGGGAGGCTGGGCCACACGAGGAAGACACTGGTACTGACCCAGGAGCCAAGCCCTCCATCTACAGACATCGACTCGTCAAGGCGCAGAGAGGTTAGGTGGCCTCTCCAGGAGGCTGGGCCACACGAGGAAGACACTGGTACTGACCCAGGAGCCAAGCCCTCCATCTACAGACATCGACTCGTCAAGGCGCAGAGAGGTTAGGTGGCCTCTCCAGGGAGGCTGGGCCACACGAGGAAGACACTGGTACTGACCCAGGAGCCAAGCCCTCCATCTACAGACATCGACTCGTCAAGGCGCAGAGAGGTTAGGTGGCCTCTCCAGGAGGCTGGGCCACACGAGGAAGACACTGGTACTGACCCAGGAGCCAAGCCCTCCATCTACAGACATCGACTCGTCAAGGCGCAGAGAGGTTAGGTGGCCTCTCCAGGGAGGCTGGGCCACACGAGGAAGACACTGGTACTGACCCAGGAGCCAAGCCCTCCATCTACAGACATCGACTCGTCAAGGCGCAGAGAGGTTAGGTGGCCTCTCCAGGAGGCTGGGCCACACGAGGAAGACACTGGTACTGACCCAGGAGCCAAGCCCTCCATCTACAGACATCGACTCGTCAAGGCGCAGAGAGGTTAGGTGGCCTCTCCAGGAGGCTGGGCCACACGAGGAAGACACTGGTACTGACCCAGGAGCCAAGCCCTCCATCTACAGACATCGACTCGTCAAGGCGCAGAGAGGTTAGGTGGCCTCTCCAGGGAGGCTGGGCCACACGAGGAAGACACTGGTACTGACCCAGGAGCCAAGCCCTCCATCTACAGACATCGACTCGTCAAGGCGCAGAGAGGTTAGGTGGCCTCTCCAGGGAGGCTGGGCCACACGAGGAAGACACTGGTACTGACCCAGGAGCCAAGCCCTCCATCTACAGACATCGACTCGTCAAGGCGCAGAGAGGTTAGGTGGCCTCTCCAGGGAGGCTGGGCCACACGAGGAAGACACTGGTACTGACCCAGGAGCCAAGCCCTCCATCTACAGACATCGACTCGTCAAGGCGCAGAGAGGTTAGGTGGCCTCTCCAGGGAGGCTGGGCCACACGAGGAAGACACTGGTACTGACCCAGGAGCCAAGCCCTCCATCTACAGACATCGACTCGTCAAGGCGCAGAGAGGTTAGGTGGCCTCTCCAGGGAGGCTGGGCCACACGAGGAAGACACTGGTACTGACCCAGGAGCCAAGCCCTCCATCTACAGACATCGACTTGTCAAGGCGCAGAGAGGTTAGGTGGCCTCTCCAGGGAGGCTGGGCCACACGAGGAAGACACTGGTACTGACCCAGGAG